>NC_051179.1:25702658-26002658 GCF_013339695.2 Rhipicephalus sanguineus
CTTTTCTTCTTGCTGAATTCCTTATCAGAACGTACCTCGCTCGACCGCGTCCAGATGGCGCAACGACACTGGTTTATTGAACTCGCAAGACTTGTGTCGAAACAGACGCCGCTTACGGTCTTAGTAGTGCGAAATATTTATACTGGATGTAAACTCGGTTTTGAGGAGCAATTTTATTAGGTATAAACATCAGAAAAGAAACGCTTTGAAATTTTAAATTTGGAAAAAAGCATCCGGTGACGTAAAGCAGCACATACAAACATGTAAAGTTATAATCAAGACAAAATATGTACTGGAAACATAATCGAACTTGGAAAAAATTAAGATAACCTATATGAAGCCCACCGTATTTACTAACTTATTACCAGCATTGACTAGACTTGGCTAACTGTCGACTAGTCTTGGCTAATTCTTGGTTAATGGTGACCGTCGGACGCTTTCATAACACAGTAATAAAACGATACATGTGTACTACTACGCCTCTGCCTAATTCTATTATAAATGTTTCGCGCAGTACGATAATACCCCTTTAAAAAATTCACTCCAGATTTTGATTTTTTTTACCTATAATTTTTAGACGTGTTGGGCCGTGAGAGTTTCATATCGCGCCAACAAGCAGTTGTGGTAATAATCTGAAATATGATGGCAGACTGGGCGATTTGCTTGAAATGCATGGTACTTGAACCAAAGCGCGGAAGACGGGACACCAGAAAGAGAAGGCACTTCCAACGCTGCACTCGCAAACTGAGACTATTGGAAGAAATATTATGCTTTTTAAGTCAGATATTCATATGCGCATTCTCAATCTTTCTTCCATTAAGCTCAGTTGAAAGTACAGTGTTGTATGTGTCTTCAATTTCTTGCGTCCCATCTTTTGCGCTGTTGTTCAAGTACGGGTATTAATTTTCTTGGCACTCAAGCTATTGCGGTCGTACTGTCAATAGATCCGATTCTATATAGAAGAAACCCTTGTAATAAAACGTTGAGAGAATAAAGAACAAAACAAAACCACAAATGTAGCTGGAACCTTTCAACGTCGCCTAACTGGCCTAACGTCGTCGTTACTCGAAGCACGTACAAGTTGCTACACAAGGGTACGCACGTTGGGCTGGTTCTTTCGTGGTTTGAGCAAGAACAGCACTAAACGACTGGACCAAGGAAAAGCAAGGCGTGCCGCCGTGGTCTGCGTCCTGTCTATCGTCCTGTCGTTTAGCGCTGTTCTTGCTCAACGTTTGCTCATAATAACTGATATTTGCAGCGCGGACGACACGCGAAGAAAGAAAGAACGAGAATACACTGGCGGCATGATATGCCACGCGTTCCATTCTTCGTAGGTGGGTCACATATGCGGCAGAAACTGACTCATGATTTGCTAACAATACCACCTTCACTCGCCGTATAACATATTATATATATATACATACACATATTATATATATATACATACACATATTATATATATATATATATATATATATATATATATATATATATATATATATATATATATACATACATACATACATACATACATACATACATACATACATATATACATACATACATATACATACATACATACTATACATAGCTACATATATATACATACATACATACATACATAGATACATATATATATACATACATACATAGATACATATATACATACATACATACATACATAGATACATATATACATACATACATACATACATACATACATACATACATACATACATACATACATACATACATACATACATAGATACATACATAGATACATATATATATATATAAGGGGGGAGGGAGGTTGCTGGCATCAAGAACGGTCAGCCTTTATTCCACTGCCGTGACATGACCAGCACGATTATTCATAGTAAGTAACATGAACAGTTAGCTGGCGATACTGAAGTGCGTTTCGCACAGATATGCGATACTACCGGATAGTCGCAGTTGCACTTCAATCTACACCGCTGTTTTCTTATCTTATTATGTCGTCTCCTTTCATGGCTGCTTGCGCGGTCCTTATATACTCAAGCTCTTTGTTAATCTCCAAGTTTTTGCACCCGAGCAGATGTAGGCTCCAGTAGAATGTCAAAGATAACATGCAGCGCGTTCTGTCAGCGGTATAACACGTAAAACGAAATAAACAGTTCAGTAATTTTTTTTTTCACTCGAACTCGCGCGCGAAGGTTTTCTTCGACAGAGTTTCTCAGGTGCATGGCTAGTTGGTTCATGGACATTTTGGCAGAACAGCGCAAAATACGAGACTGAAACACACAGGACACAAAGCTGCGTTGTGTCCTGTGTGTTTCATTGTCCGGTGTTTAGCGATGTTCTGCCATAATTTTCTTCGACTTTCGTCTAAAATGATACGTGAGCACACATAGAACGCCACTCACCTGGTCCGAGCACCAGTACCAGACTCCGGCGATGGTCAGACCAAACACCATTCCCGTCCACGGCAGCTGAGAGTCCGATGCCGAGCGCAGCAGGTGGTTGTAGTTGTCGGGCACCTTGGAGCAAGACGTGTTGTCCAGGTCGAACTGCACGTAGCTGTTGTTGGTCGGCTCGGCGAAGGCAAAGTCTCGCATCAGCTTCTCGTAGCCACCCACTCGGATGAAACCTGCGCAGCACAGACAATACATTATTCATTTCACCTCATAATAACAGAATAATTTTGGCAATACCAAGAATTTTATGTAAACTGCCGTTTCGGAAGCAGCCTTGAGGTCGGCATGAAAAAAAATCCACACAAGGTCTCCTTCGGGTGTTGCCTAAGTGATGCGCAATCGCACAATTTTATCTTAAGTAGCAGCCTTTCCTAGAACGTCGTTTATTTAATTACGTTTGAAAAAAAAAAAGGTGCATAGTGCGTGTGTTCGGCCTATACCGTATTCACTCGCGTAATAGCAGCACTGGGTAACGTTGAGTAACGTTTAGCTAGTCTTAACCTTAAGTTCTTATAATAATGCAATTACCGCTTCTGATGAACTCGAGATATGATCAAGAAAAAAATGGGATGATCAGAACCGAATATCTACAAATTGAGCGTAATGATGATGATGATGATGATGTTCCTCTACACATGGCTCATACCCACACTGGGGGATTGGCCAAGAATTGTAGATATGAAGATTTAAAACTACTAAGTTAACACAAAAGACAAGCAAACATAAAAAAGAACTAGTGCAGTAATTATTTCTACATTCAGCCCAGACTTCGCATCCTAACTAGAAATTAGAATAATGAAATTAATGTGGTACCGAACGTCTTCTTTTTTATTGAGCGTAATGTCGCTCTGCTTCTACGTCGTCTAACTTTCATCCTCACGTCGTTGCGCGTACGCTGACGCTTTTTCTTTATGTTTCTGCGTTCACGCTGATGTGCCCACATATTGCAACCGCGTGCATTCCAGCGGGTTCATAACTCACTGCTCCAATATTTACGCAGCGTCTGCGTGAATTGCGCTCTTTGTCTTTGCTTTTTTTTTCTTTTAACTTTTTGAGAGCGAAAGAGCGACAGAAAGAGAGAGAGCGAGCCAAACTGCCGACCGAAGCGTTCGTTTCACAATGTTTGCGGCGTTCGTTGTGTTAGCACTGTTGGCGCGCGCAATCAAGCGCGACTCTATTTCGCCATGTGACCTTGCGTTCAAAGCCGAAAATCGAGAAGCAAGAAAAAAAAAGAAAGAAAAAATAAAAGCGACGCCAAAGCAGGCAAGGATGGCAAGAGAAGTAACAAAAAAAGAGATTTTTTTGGAAGTCGTACTTACTCAGCACCATGAGGACAAAGGCTCCCACAACAATGAGGATCGTCTGTACAAAGTCTGTCCAAATCACGGCGCTAAGACCACCTGCGAAAGATTTCAAAAACAAATTTAAAAAAAGAGATATTAGGTGGGTATTGCTACACTCCTTTTTCTTTCGTTCTGTTTGGCTGAAACCCTCGAGGTAGCAAAGCTGAACGTACGAGACACGCCATCGCCCGAGGAGCGGCCGCCATTGAAATGCCCCTCATCCAAAAACAGACTCAACGAAGGGCGCTAAATACGAGGACAAAGAAGTGACGCAATGGTGGTGCGTACCGGCAACGGTGAATATGCAGGCGATGGCCAGGAGTACACAGACGGATACGTAGAGGTTCCAGTCCAGAGCTTGCTTGATGAAGATGGCTCCGGCGAACAGATCCGCCTGAAAGAAATAAATAAACAAAACAATTGAAGAATGAGGAATGAGACGGTGTGGCTGCGGTACAGTGGTTCCATTACGTCGCAGATTTTTTATTACCAAATTTATTACGGTCTTTCAAATGGACAAAGGGTTTTGTCAAGTGGAAATAATTATAGCCTAATGACTTTTGTAAGGACAGCCCGAGTTGAATGACTGATTTGAGTGTTCTTATTTCTATTTCTCCCTTACTGAATTCCTTTTCACGTTGACGTCGCCAATAAATAAGTAAATGAAAGTTTCATTTACTTATCAAGTCATTTATCTTTTATTTACCGATTTTTAGGCTGAGGTAGAAGCGACTGGCTAGACTGCAGTGCGAGCGACTAGACTGAATTTGTGTGGCGTACTGAAATAACTTTACCGGATGACTGCCTTTCTACCAGTTCGAGTGATGTTTCGTAGTGACCAGGTAGTTTTAAGGTGTTCGGTATTACGGTATACATAAAGTGGCGCTTCGTTTAACCACAGTGCCTACAGGTACGTCATCGTGCTCCGTCAACGTTCTTGCCGAAAAAAAAGAACATTTTGGAAGGCAATGTATTCAGCATTCACCCGCTGCCGAAAATTTACTCCAGCAGCGAAGCAGAATACGCTTTGCTAATCTAAAGACTGCGTTCATCTGGTTAAGCACTCTGCAACTATGTGACGCCACCAACCGGTCAATCGCGCTTTCACATCTGCGGTAACCGAAAATCCGCGAAGCGCAAGAAGCTTGCAGACAAGCTGCCAAACTCTGAACTAACATTTAGCGAGTCGAATGACTTTGAGCGACATGATGGTCAGGAAATCAGTCAGCGTTGCAAGTACCTCGATATTACAATTAAAATAACTAGCACTGCAAAATGAACAGTTTTCCTTTGGTGGGTTATTTATCTCGCGTATATGCCTCCGTGGCAACCGACGCTCCGAACCGTACTGTTCAAGTTGTTTTTCAAGCACGACATGTGTGGCATTAACTTATCCACTGACTCACAACTGCTCGCAAAGCGGGACCCGGGCAGCTCGTATGAAAAGTTATTTTCCTTAATTGTGTGTGTCGGGCTCAATACGGCTGCACAACACATGCGTAAATACTGAAAGTATATTAAAGACGATAGTCTTTCTTGGGGAACTTAAACGCAGAAATTTTGGTCTGTCTTTCTGTCTGTCTGTCTGTCTGTCTTTCTGTTTGTCAGCACGTCCCCCGATTCAGCCAACCGGCCAAAGTTGAACCACCTGCTTACCGCCCACCCGTCTCGAACTGGTACGGCTGTCCATACTTGTGAACGTTGTCGATCAAAAAGTAAATATTACGCATATCTGAGGCGTAACATCATTTGGTAAGTATTAGGTGGTGTGTTCATTTAATATAAAATACATAGATACGCAATTTTAAAGACCTTGATGGCATGCGTTTAACGTTGAGACAGTAACGCGTTTATTAAAAGATTGCCACAGCTGAAGCGATCAGCGGTCCAAGCCGAGCAAGCGCGAGCGCCAACAACAACCGTCTTCGTCTTCTTCTTTCACAGGCGTTCTTGTCTGCGCCCTACCATGTTACAAATCACTCCCCCGCGGAAAAGGAGCCATCCTGGCGACCTAAGGAACAGGTACAACTGGTGGGTCATAATGCGGCTTCAGTTGATCGACGTGAACAGTCTCGCGGCCGCGACAACGGCGGTCCGTAGATGATTGAACAGGCTCAATAATATAGTTAACTGGGGATGCTTGACGTAGGACGCGGTAGGGGCCTTCGTACTTAGGCAGTAGCTTTGTGGAAAGGCCAGGAGCGGAGGAGGGAACGCGAAGCCACACCAATGTTCCAGGCGAGTACGACTGAGGAGGCAGGTTTTCGTCGTGACGGTCCTTCTGGCCCTACTCGCCCTACCATGTTACAACCCTAGTTTCTTTAAGTGCGCTGAAAATGCGACTGCGCTGAAACTTGTCTTCCTCCGTGCCCTCTGCACAAGCTCATGTTGTGTTTCGGTTTCGGTTCAGTGTTGCATTGTACGAATGACAGGGGGCGCCGCTCCGGCATTCCTGTTTTACCCAGGCGACGTGTAAATAAGACAGTTTGTGGAGAGTACTCGTTGAGTGCGGACGTTTCTTCTCCTTCGGCGCATCGCGCCAAACAGCGTGTTCGGGCTGGACGGCGTCCCCACCGGTCGCGTTGGTCACCGCCGGTCTTCGCCTGCCGCTGCGCCGGGACTACCAGCCCGCAATACAGCACTCAAGTTTCCCGACGTATTGCCAGATGGCGTCCATATCTCACGCAGCGCCTCTTCTATCGTCTTTAGACGACATTTGTAGCGAAGCACGCAGATACGCGGCCAATTTTTATTTCTCGCCAACTCTCCTAAACACGATACCGCTTACTGGTGGCTACCGCTTACTTTTTCTTTATCAGTCACTCGACGCAGTAGAAAGAACGACCTCTTACCGAGATTTTCGTGAAGATGGACAAGAGAAGGGCCAACACGGACAGGTAGACCCGTATCCGCTGGCCGCCGAATCTCTTGCGCAGGTACTCTGGCATCGTGTACACCTGAACAGCAGAAGAAACAGTGTTATAACAGAGGTTCCAATAAACGTGAACCCTAAAGCAAGTCGTTCTTCTTATAATTTTCAATGTGGTTCTGCAAGTGTCATCACAATGTTCAACCATTCTGATCTCCTGACTATTTTCGTATCTTAGAAAACAAAAAAGGAAGTGTGGATTACGTCTTGAAGATTAATTCACTTGTGTTCTTTTCGTAGAATGTTACCGCAACTGCGGAACATATTATTGCTTTCGAGATCATATGTACTACACATCTGGTACAACGGTCTTGTGGGCTATAGTTAATTCATACCTTGACGAAGGTTAAAACTGCGCGAAAACACTAGGACAGGTGGAATGAATGAACACAACACCACGATCGCAGACTGTCAGCTGTCTATTCGTGGCGATAAAAGCGTAGACAGCCATTTTAAGGTAGTTAAGCGAGCTAACATAACCTTGGCCTGTAAGTCTGCCCTGGAAAAATCCTGCGCGCGTAAAATGAAAACTAGCTTTACTGAGCAAGTTCAGCTCTTCCTTTCAGCTGGATAACCTCAAAATTTGCTCACAGGTGCGTGTGAACGCCTCTTGCAGAATCTAAAAAAGTAGCACAAAACAGAAAGAGGCCATGGCAAACCGCAAGTTATGCCCTAAATTCATCGTGTTTCGAGTAACACTAAACATGTGGTGAGCCGTTACGGTGTAAAGGTCGTCGTCCCAGCTTCGCGTAAACTTAGTAGGGTGTGTGCTCTTTTGGGTGACAAAATAGTAATAATTGTTGGGGGTTTTCGCGGATTCGATCCCGGCCGCGGTTGCCGCCTTTCGATGGAGACGAAATGCTAGATGCCCGCGTACTTGGATTTAGGTGCACGTTAAGGAACCCGAGGTGGTCGAAATTTCCGAAGCCCTTCGCTACGGGGTCCCTCATAATCATATCGTGGTTTTGGGACGTAATAACAATAATAATATCTGGGGTTTTCCATGCCAAAATCACGACATGATTGTTAGGTACGTTGTAGTGGAGGGCTCCGGAAATTTCGACCATCCGGTGTCCTTTAACGCACACTGACATCGCACAGTACATGAGCCTCTAGCATTTATCTTCCATCGAAATGCTAGAGCATTTATCCTCCATCGGTTTTATCATTATTATTATTATTATTATTATTATTATTATTATTATTATTATTATTATTATTACTATTATTATTATTATTATTATTAAACTTATTCTACCCCATGTTCATTCCTTCCACCTGTCCTCGTTCTTGCGGGCAGTTTCCATCTTTGTCAAAATACTACACTTATGACACGTCATTTCAGGGACCATGAACATGCTCAACCAATTCTCGCAGATGACACGTTGAACATCCCAGAACGTGAGCAGCATTTCTCTTTCCTATCTCGATTTGAGAGGTTAGGGTGAAGATCTGAAGGTTTCGTTACGACGACAAACACATCTGTTGGTCTTACAACCCGAGGACAAAGAAGACCCCGCTGCCGTTTTGAAAGCCCGCATTCTAAGCCTATGTTAAGGGCGCGTCAGGCCTCCCATCTCATGCCTTATGCACGAGAGGCGAGGCCTGACGCAACTCACAGTAAATCCCTCCGTGGCGTGCTAATGTGCTCGGGTGTAGTAATAATAACAGCGCAATTATCCACTTCTTTCACCGCCACTGTACGGCTGTGGCTTCGCGATTGCTCTCTGGATACCAGAGCGAGCGTATGATGTAGGTGACACCAAAAAACACTTACCCCTGAGGCGACGTAGACGGGGACAAAGAACCATCCCAGGATCATGAGAATGAAGACAGCCTGCAAGAAAAAGGTATATAGATGCGTAAATTAGCCAAATGCACAATCAACACATCAGTGAGAAAAATGACCACCGCATCTCTACTTGCAGCATCACAACGCAAAACCAGTTATTACGCTCAGAATGAATTGCGTTTATCGACTACTATTCGAGTAACACTGTTAACGAATACAAATTGCAGAAAATATCGTTTGTTGGCATTGCAGCCTAAGAGCTACTAGATATCGGAGAAAATTAAGTTGCGGAAAATGGTTTCTTCCGCTGGCAACAGGCAAGCTACAAAAACATGCCTCTACGACCAAGGTCTCCAATCTGCCGTTCTCTCTCTCTCTCTCTCTCTCTCTCTCTCTCTCTCTCTCTCTCTCTCATTTTTTTTTTAATTGTGGCAGTTCTGTTGTTACGTTCGCATTGTGGTGATTAAACCTGAATCAGAGATTTTGGCGGACTGACCAGTACATACATCCAGTTGGTTAGCGTTATCTCCTTTCGGTTGTTAGTCCCAGCGTTTTCGTTTAACCTAATTGCGTTTCAGCCTTGTTCAGAGCGGTCGATTACACATTGCACATCGAGCGATGCACACGCGCAGATGCAGGAATTCGCATCGAGCCAGACTCGTGACAGTCATAGTACTTGTTCTGCCATTGTGTAAGAATTTGCGTATGCAGGCTTGTATGCAGGCTTGTTATTTGCCATACGACTGACAAGGAACCCACGTAGTTTTTGTGTCAGTGGAATAACAAAAAATAAAAGATGCGACGCTATGGCCACATCGTTCCAATAGAGCAGGGGTCTCGAACACGCGGCCCGCGTACCTTTCGCAAGTGGTCCGCGGCTTCACACGGAATAAATTTTCGTGACTTTGCTAAAAAGTACTCGCATTATTTTCTCGCCTATTGCAATTAATAACGCTTTGTACGGGTAAGCTACAGAGACGGGACTACTCTCAAGCATTCTTTTTTTTTTTTCGTAAGGCACCCCATGCGGTCACTATGAATTGAAACATCACCGTGGAACGAAAACTGCATAATTCAAGAATTGTCGTGGAGATCTTAGTCATTGTGCAAATCAATATCGATATGTTTTTCGAAACCTGACGTCAAATCCCCTTCACAAATGACCCAGATATCTGATATGGGAAAGGCGTTCTTTCAAATGGCAACGCTGGGTGACATTTTGTTCAAATTCCCTCTGCACCTTTTTTCACCATTTCATCATTTATCGCGAGGTTAACGCTTAACTCGGACCAATGTGTACGTACGTTCAGTTCAAATCCCGCGATGCCAATGCCCGTAGCTGCGCCGGACCCGGCGAGACCGACGAAATGACCGCTTCCGATGTTGCTGGCGAACAGCGAAGCACCAACCTGTCGTAACAAAGAATATACGGTTAGCAAATGCACTTATAACAAGGACGTAATCCAAGGAAAAAAAACACGAACGGCTCTAAAATAAACTATTGACGGGCTGCGCAAGCAGAAAGAAAGCCCATCAATAGCTCAATATAAACCAACTAGTCTTCAATGAGGTTCTGGCTTTACATTGTTTCAACATGCGAAAATATGACATAACACAAAGGTTGCGTAAACAACTTGCAATAAACGAAATATTGATGAGGTCTCGGTATCTACTCACGGGTATCCAGTGCATGCTCCTGCTGGCCAAGAAGTAGCCACTCATGGAAGACCGACTGCTCCTCCATGATGACTGCGCAAAAAAAGAGACAATGTATGAATAGTTGAGATTTAACAAAGGAGTAGGATGTACTACACCGAGCACGGAGTGACTGTAGTTATATTGTAAAAACAAGAGTTATTTTATTAGGGTGCAATGAAGACATTACAACATGAATGACAGAAGTGATATGAGGACAATCGCAACGCATGCTTATGTGTTCGGCCGTCCCTTCAAAACTTTTTGTAGCCTCGTCATTGGTAGTGTAATTGGATTAAGCCTGCCCAGAAATGCCACACTGAAAGTGTGGCCTCCGCGATTAACTCCGGCAACGCGGACGGAGCGTTGCCGGAGCTAATGGCGGAGGCCACGCTGAAAGCTTTGTGAGTGCATTACTTTTGCGTTCTCACAGCACTGACGCAACGCAGCGCTTCAGCGCAACGCAGACGAATTGGCGAAACGACACAAAGGGGAGTTCATCGCATACTATAGTAACAACAGTTCAGGTGCGTACAACTGCACCGGGTAACAAAAAAAATCACTTTTACAGCACGTACGAACAGGAAGGCACAGGTACGATGTAACGAATGCACTCAGACACCATCACACACGACGGATCACTGATAGAAAAGAAAAAAAAAAAACAGATTAAGTTCGCACAGGTACTCGCATATCAGTTGGGAAGAAGTGCACGCGTGTCGCCGCCTTAGGCCGGCTCATATGATATTTGACTCTTTTTTTCGTGCCAGACGCTTTTAAAACGGCAGTATAGGAAATTCAATATTTTCCTTCCGCACCACAAAAAATCGTGTATGCCACCTTCTAAGGAACAGAAAGGAAGAAAAACTTAGAAATTCGACAATCTTTAAAACGTCCTCAGTTTACATATACCTTCGGCAAAGCGACAAAAGGGACCTGGTGATTTACATTCGTTGTTTCCTGCGCTATGTCTTTGACATTAACGAAAGTGAAGAAGAAAGTACAAAACAACAATACCTTATGTTTGAAAACAAAAATGTTAATCTATCAATGTTATAACAAATCGGTTTGTGTTTCATCTTCACTTTTTTTTCTTATATATATATATATATATATATATATATATATATATATATATATATATATATATATATATATATATATATATATATATATATGTATGTATGTAACGTCTAAAATGCACCGCAACAAACTGCGAAGGAGCACACACCTTACAACAGCACATTCTTTAATCCTTACATTACAGCACTTTCCTTAGAATTGCCCGACAACCCTTGCGACTGCGGTGTGCTGATAAAAACCCTCCATCACGTCACACCACACGCTGAACGCAGAGGGGCAGAACAATGCACCGCGACTGCTTTGTTGCAGCACGCGACAGACGCTTCAAGAGTAAAGCCGTGCCTTATTAGAGCGCAACGTGCAGACTTAAGTAAGTCTATGACGAAGTTGATTCAGCGAGAAAAGCGCCTACAACGCGTTCGTGGACAGGAATTTTAATGGATACGCTCCGCCTCTTCGGTCCAGCACCAGCAGCAACCTTCGAAGTAAAAAAAAAAGAAAAAAAGAACACGGCACGCCCCGGCTTATTTTCTTTCTCATTGCTTCAGTCTGGTGTTGGTTGTGTTGCAAGCGCGCGCGAGTTTTCCTCGCAGCCACCCAAGGTCGGGAGAACAGAACAGTGTCGGGCAAACGCGCCCCTCGCGCGAAAGACCAAGCGATTAGCACGTTAGCGGCTTGTCACTCCGCGGTATAATAGGCTTCTTTATACACGGTCAACTCGGCAGTTCTCGATGTTATACGACGCGTCGAGTTAAGAAAATAATGAGGTTGCGAGGCGAGGCGCCTGTCAGAACGTCATCGTGATACAGCTTGGCAGCAAGGTGGGCTCCGCACGTTGCCAATAGTATAACCGTAATGATTCCAGCTCACAACAACCACTTAACAGTATAGTCACCTGTCTACGCGGTGTCTTTACGCGTCATCTCCCCGGTTGCTTGTCAGCTCGGCGAATGGGTAAGGCTTGCGTATTCACGAAGCGCCTGCTGTTATGCATCACACGTATCATATGGCGAACACGTTTCTGTAAGATTGATAGTTCCAAAGTGAAATGGTGCAACCCACTACCACGAAGCGGCCGGGTATCGAGCAATAGCAGAAGAAAAGAATGTGAAAAAAAAAAAATTCCCGAAGGACACCTTTATGAATGAGACAAGTTAAAGTTGCGAAATATTATTCAGGCTTTGTTTTTTATTTGCCTTCATCAACATCAGAAAGCGCCATGCTGAACTTTCTGGCTCTAGAATATGGTGTGCACCCACTACGTGGGAAAGGCCAAGAATAATCTTCTAATTGAGTAAGCGTGTAAGCTTATATTTTTTCTCTCTGTTTCTTTTCTTCCTTTGTCTATATTAGAAAGTTGCACGTACACGACTTGGTCATATTATGTTGAGCAGTCACCTGGGATCTCAAAAAGAAATAAAATTGCATGATGTTGCAGCAAGGACGCAATAGAAAGCAAAACACTGGCGCCAATAAAAAAAAAAGAAAGGAAAACATTAAATGTGAAACAGGCGTGGCCTGGCAGAACAAAAACGATCGGACCATCTTTTGCTTGGTCGCCTGCAAATTACACACACCCACACGTGTGTATATATATATATATATATATATATATATATATATATATATGTGTGTGTGTGTGTGTGTGTGTGTGTGTGTGTGTGTGTGTGTGTGTGTGTGTGTGTGTGTGTGTGTGTGTGTGTGTGTGTGTGTGTGTGTGTGTGTGTGTGTGTGTGTGTGTGTGTGTGTGTGTGTGTGTGTGTGTGTGTGTGTGTGTGTGTGTGTGTGTGTGTGTGTGTGTGTGTGTGTGTGTGTGTGTGTGTGTGTGTGTTAGCATTTTTAGTAGTAATCCGCTCTCCTTAAACCTTAAAGTTTTCGCCACTCTCATCATGCGGCTTTTTTTAATAGTTTTACTGCCACCCTTTCCAAGGTTAGAATCTTTCTTGTTGGCTTACAAGTTTAATGATATTTTTTCCCTGAAATTTATTTCATTCGTTCGTTCATCTGTGCAACACAGGTTACTATCGTTTTCAGTTGGTCTTTTTCTTGCTTTCTGGTCCATTTATTACTATTTTTATTATTATATTCATTCTAACATCCCAGGTATTGTAATACCTGGCATTGTTGGAACACGCCATATCTAAAGCTCATCGCTACCACCGACATCATCACGATTAGCAGCAGTGTCATGATTACGCACTTTTTGCTAACCAATTGATGGTCCGATGATGTAAGCCGTGAAAATGTTTGTAACATTCGAATATTTGCGTGTTGTTGACACCCATTGCGGAGCGTGTGGCGTTTTTGGGGCACCATTTGAACAAGACGTGTCTGTAATGAAATTACAGTAATGTCAGTACAGTAATTAAATTACGTTTTGCTGTAATGAGTAATTTACTGAATTACCATGGTGGACGGCGTATTTAGTAATGTAATGGTTTAGTTCAAGCGAGTAATTTCAACAAGAAAATTGCTTATTACTTTGCCAATTACCGCTGACTAAAATATAGCGTGTCCACTTGCCTAATGGCACAAAAAGAAATTACCGCAAAAGGAAAGAGAAATATAAAAAACAAGTTAGTCTGAGTGCCAGACCTCAAGTGTGGGAACAAGTCAAGGCCCACAAAAAAAACAAAAAAAAACGGCATAGTATCCCAACTTGAAGCCATAAATAACGTCGCTTTTGCTAACTCTTGTTCAAGTAATTTTAATTACTTTTCACAAGTAATACTAATGTAATGCCATGACTTTCGGCAGCTATAATTCCTAATATAATTTAATTACGTTTTGTTAAATATAGAAAATTAATTAGTAGTGTAGCTATTTTTGCCATCTTTGATTTGAACAGGTTAACGGTAGCCTTTACGACATTCGCAGGTGCCTGTCTTGTTTATTGCAGCTCTAACCACAGGTTACAAGCGAGTACACGTGACGTTGCCGAGTAGAAACAAACAAAAAAAACAAATGTTTTTCAACGGCTGCAATAAAACCTACGTTGTTTACAATCAGTGCCCCGCAGCCTTATCGGAGCCCTCACTTGCCCCGTAATTTTCCTGCAAGTTGTTGGACAACAACGACAGAGACGGCTGACAAGACGACGCGTCGTAGTAATTAACACGACGGTGCAGATGGGCAGTGCGCCCATTTGGGGAAAAAAAAAGACAACTTCCCGGTTCCCGCTCGGTGCGATCCGTGAAGTGAATACGTTAACCCTCCGACGTCTCACAAAGGAGCGCGCAGCGTTGCAGAATCTATAGCGGACAGGTATTACACGACGGTCTTCCAATTCACGGAGGCGGCGGACGTTAACAATTCTCTTCGGAGCTGTGGGCAAGCTTAGAGTCATGGGAGTGCAGGCTTGCGGATATCTTCGAAAAAAAGAAATATGGCACAATAACTTCGTCAGGTACCGTAGTAAACTAATCGAAACGGAGATTGGAGGCCTTAAGTTCTATTGAACAGACAAAGGGGTTCTGTACATCTGTGATCACGTGCAACAAAAACTGAGTTGTTAGTTAGCACTGCGTCCCGTCTTGCTCCTTCGCCGTCCGTGTCATTGTTTGCTCTACTGCCTGAATTATGTCTAAAATTGGGTTAGTATATAGTTATAGTGTTCTTAGAGCTCAAATATCTCAAAAATAAAATGGGCAGGCGTCTAGAAACTGCAAGAGCGTTGAGTAGATAATATAATAATTGTTGGCGCTTTACGTCCCAACACTGCGATAGCATTGTGAGAGACGCCGTATAGTGGAGGACTTCGGAAATTTCGACCACCTGGGGTTATTTAACGTGCCCCTAAATCTAAGCACACGGGCCTCTAGCATTTTGCCTCCACCGAAATGCGGTCGCCGCGGCCGGGATTCGATCCCGCGACCTTGAGGTTAGCACTCGAGCACCATAACCACTAGAACACCGAGACGGGTTCCTGTCCGTATAGAGAGAAATTAAGAAAGTAAACGGTATAAATGTGGGCTCGAACGCGTCTTAATTACAAGGGCAGTAGGAGGAATATTAAAGGAAGTGAAATGCTGCAGACGGCGAGAGGTATGAGAGAGATGTGGGGGAGCATGAATTGATTAATATTTATGAAATGTCCGGGCGTTATGTAACTTTGCTCACGGGGAACAGAGGAAGCTTTGGGTTTCTGCGAAATGTTGCAAAATGCACGTGGCGGACTAAACGACCGCACAGACGGGCGGATCCTTTAGTCTGCTCGAACCATTACTCTTCCTCCGAGGTCCCAACAACTAAGACGTTTCGACACAAGCTCGCCCACTTTCTTTCTCTATATCAGTACTTTGAAATCTTCAAGTTTATCAACAAAAACAAAGACTAAGCGATTAATTACAGCGGTGACGCTGTACAAAGAGGGCTCCGTCGGCCTTTCAAAGTTTCGCGCTGACTTCTGCCACCGGTTTGAGTACCTCGTCTGAGATGAGTTTATCGTGTTTGCGTAAACCAACGATTATCTGCAACAGAGAAATGGAAAGATGTTTAGGCGTAACAGTGGTTGTTAACATGCCAGCGCCTCGGTTTTCCCAGTTAGTTCAATCGCGATTGGCAAGCGGCATGATGACTGAATCGCAACCCATGTAATCAAAGACTACCTGAACTCACAAAAGTGAACGTGCAAAACGTTTTTTTTTTTTTTTTTTTAAGTGATGCATTAACTGTCACCCGCTGGGTATCGTGACTCTTCAGGCGTAGGTGGTGTCGTTCAGGCGCTAATCGATTAGAATGTATTTCTATGTGCGGGCCACATCGCGCGTTCTAGCTGATTATTTCTAGCTTCCGCGATGCTGCACGTATTTAGCAGCACGTGGTTCGGCGAGAAGGCGAGCGAGACTAGTCTGCGAGCAAAGTCGTAAACATGGACTCCTCGCCTTTTTTTTTTTCTGTATCGCTCCTTCCTGCAGTCGTTATGCGGGCGCTTAAAAGGCACTTCTTTCCTTGACGCACGGTCTCAGTCCTCCTTTTCTTTTCTTTTCTTTTCTTTTCTTTTCTTTTCTTTTCTTTTCTTTTTGCGCCCTTTGAGCGGACAACACTGTCCTTCACCTCGACCACGTGTGATCAAACTGAGAGCAGACCGATGCATCGATTGGCGAAGGTCGCAAACGAGTGGAGAGCGCTGTCACCCTCGTCGCTGCATTTTGCCGACGTTCGGTGATGAAGGCCGGCACGCGAACAGTACCCCGAATAACCTCGCGAAAGCGGGAGCACGGCCCGTCGCTGTATATATCGAAAAGTCAGAGGTCACGAAATGACTATACGAAAACCCCCAGCCTATATCGTCACTCTCGGTGAATAGAAATTGTTCCCAATAGCACAAGCGGCTTGCGGTCGTTTACAAACTGAGCGCCAGCAAAAAATTACAAGGTAGGGCGAGTTTTGTAAGCGATAACTGAAGAGTGCTATCGCGCGCTAGTAATTATGTAACTTACCAAAAGAAAAACGTGCAAGCCAAAATCATGCAACGTTAACGTCATCCACTCACTTCTAAGTTGCTCTTGTTTAAATGCTGTTGTGCACAGTCATTGTGTTACACAGTGCCGAAACAGCTCAATCAACTTTCCAACGATAACCTCGAACCTCCTGTTGCCTCTAACAAGGACGTCAAGCGTTAATGCAGGGCATGGTTGTGTTACACTCGTAACCAAAAACCAACCTTATCCTTATCTCACGTTTTCGTTAAGTTTCTGTACGCTCTACGGGCGATATAAGGACACAGAAATGGTGACAGGGTAAAAGATAACCACATGATTGGTTTGTGAACACTGCCCTACTATTTCTGTCAAGCGCACTAAAGGCACAAAATTGATCAGGAAAACGCGAGATAAGGATAAGGTTGGTTTGTGAATACACGCCTTAAGATGTCATAGCAGTATAGAGTGTACTTGGATGAACGTTTACCCCATTTTCGTTTAAATTTGTGATGTGATAACAGATTTGTTTCTTAACTTCGCAATGTAAAGACGTAGCTATATGTATATTTAATTTTATAAGTGCGTCAGGGCATGTAATAATGAATTGTTACGTTCATTATCTCAAGTAGAGAGTGTGTACCATTGTAATCATTGTAACATTTAATTAACCGTATTATTATAGATGTTACAATGCATGTATTACTTGTGACTGTTCATTGCACTGCCACGTAACAGGGAGTCGGGAGCCTCGCCAAGCCGCTGGTGCGACTTTTAGTCCCGTCGCCTCCTTTTTTGACAGAGAAAAAGGAGTATGAATGAATGAATGAATGAATGAATGAATGAATGAATGAATGAATGAATGAATGAATTTGGTCAAAAATATTCGCGGCTCCTAGTTACAGAAAATGGGCGGAAGATATGGTGCGAGACGTTGCATTCACGAACATCGCCTCTAGATGCATTAACTCAGTGGCCGGTCGATTTCCCCTCAGTTTCGCGATGTGGAAGCAATTCGAGAAGCGTCATTGGACAGCGACCGGTGACCGCAATGAGGAAAAGATATAGCGGCAACAATACCGGTTCCAGACCCATAATATACCACAGACCTATATATATAGAAGAATACGACGCGCCAGCGTCAGCGCGGCCGTGTGAAAGGATTGCGCCCGGAGTGTTTTCCCCCGGTGCCAATCGCTCAGGCCGAGATTTTTGTTTTACCTAGACGCCCACCAACACCGTCGATTCTACAGGATAGAGGTATTGCAACGAGCTACGAAGTTAAGCCTTCCGCGTGGCTTCGTCGAGTACTACACACACAGACAAACACACACACGCACCCCAACGGGCTTTTCATTCCCGAACGGTTCTTTCAGTGGGTTGTGAAACTCGCACTTCGGTAGCCACGCTCGCGCGTGTGAGACGGGTTTTTCTTTCTTGCTCAAGTCAGCGTACGGCTGTTTAGTGAAAGAGGAAGGAAGGAAGCTTGAAATGGTGAGCAAAAGAAAGAAAGAAGGAAGGAAAGGAGCAGAGGGGGATGTGGTTGGGACGAACGAGGTCGCGAACAACCGATGCGATCCGGGTTTTTTGTATGCATTGCAGCTTGCTCGTGCAACAGCCATCGCACGGTCGACATCCCCTTGCCTTATTTGCAGTGTTGTAGGCGTTACTGAAAAAAAGTAACTAAATGCGTTACTCGTTACACTATCAAAAAAGGAACGCGTTACCGCCCTACGTTACCTACAAAATAATGTAACGCGTTACCGTTACCGTTACCGAAAAAAAGTAACGGATGTTACCTCTGCCGTTACTCCGCAATCATAAATTTTAATTGATGTGTCTTTGCTGCAAGAACCCACAATAACAATAATTTAAATCTGAAATTTATGTTTCACCTAAAACTTCAAACCCGAACAACGAATACGCCCAAAATGCTGATTTAACGAGTATTACTCGCACAAATGCACCGGACATTAGCAAAGTTGCCTTTAGAGTTACGTGTGATGGCTTCTGACTCTGACATATGGTGAAGGCATTTTTCTCAATGTGACATTATACAGAATATGAGATTCAATCATCAACGCTATTCGCAAAAAAAGCATCAATGAAATCTCAAGAAATTTACAATCATTCTGATGGTGTGCTTCTGCTAGCAAAATAGATGCGCGAATTTTTTGGTAGTAAAGAAATGCTTAAATGGGCTAGTCACGTAAAAAAATATCTGTGCATAAAGATTTTTTGTTCACTTTAACCTGTATAATTACCGCGAAAATTGCGAGCGTTTATGTGAGGGTGTTCATGATCAGCCTCACTCGCTGAGGAGTTCAATAACCAGAAACTTCGCTGCAGTTCCAGATAGAAAAAAGCTAAATTTATTTTTAAAACAAAGTTGATAAGCCTTATCAACTTTGTAGCGACTATAAACTGTCGCATATTTAGACATTTTTCAAAAACAGTTTCCTTAGCTCTACAAGTTTCAAACAATGGTACTTTACTCTTTGTTGCGCATACATTTCATACACAAAATATGTTCTTTGTAACGATAATGTTTGTGTTTTACAACGTCGTGAACTTTCTAGAACGACAGGTAATGAAATTGGTCCCTCCGGATTGAATATGATATTTTTCACTCGTAAATTATGCAGTTAATAAGGAAATTAGGTTCTTTTTCGGGCTATATACTGCCATTGGACATGCATAAAATATAAAATACTCAATCAAATCTAAAATATCTATTTTCGGATCCGTGTCGATCTCTCGTGGAATCACGCGTTTGCAATAACCACGATTATTACACTAACTGCGGTAACGTCTGCCCTGTAGCTACCTGTAACCGAGGTTAGCCGTAACCTTAGTTAGCTTAACCGCGGTTAAGGCTGTTCGTGTGACAGCGGTATTAAGGTAGTGAGTAAAAAAAAGATTTTTTTTTTTTGCGTTACAAGAAAAAATTCCACGTTTCTCGCCCCGTTCGCATTCTTTTTCAGGGTTTTCTTCCAGCCGGGGGTCACGCCTACTCTCGATCAGCAGCGCACCTGTAGACCGGTGGACGTTACCGGCTCTCGCCTGGATGGGCCAGAATTCCACAGAAAGCCGCTTAAGTCGACGACGCCTGAGTTGTCGAATTCGATGCGGTGGTCGTTTACCATGCTATGCTCGGCGAGTGTACTCCTTTGTCACGCGAACTTGCGGACATCGTTTTTATGTTGTCGCAGCCTCTCGGGGGGGGGGGGGGGGTTCTTTGTTTCCCCCAAGTACAAAATTTCACGATCGGCACGTGGTATGGAGTAAACCAGCCCTTGCGCTTTCTCTTCGGACGGCCTGTCCTTTGGGCACGAAAAGGCGCAGGTGCCAGCAATCCACCTGCTACATCCACTTCCACGAGAAGCATGTCCGTACAGTTTCTCATGGCGAATTATGCGGCTTTCATCAAGCTTTGTGTGGTGATGGCCGAAACCTCCACAAAAGAAGTCTTAAGAAATTGGTCCCCACAATTTCCACAAAATAAAGGCGATTCCGCCCGCGCTTTCTTGGTCAATGCCTGGCAGGCCGACAGCAGTACGACGCTGCGACAAAAGAATTTGTCGGGGCGAGCTCTGAGAAAACGGCACCCCCAGGATGAAAAAAGTAACGAGTAACGTGACACCACACGTTACCGAAAAATAGAGTCTTTTAGCAAGTTACGGAAATACGGTACGCAAATACGGTAAGGCAGTACGGTACGGCTCCTCCTTTCCCGGTCGTTGAGCGGCCAAAGCACAACCAGCGGGAAAGGAGGAACGCTACCGTACTGCCTTACCGTATTTGCGTACCGTATTTCCGTAACTTGCTAAAAGACTCTAATGTTAACGTAAGTACGTTACCCGTTACAGTTTCTAAATTGTAACGAGTACGTTACTAAGTTACCGAAAAAAGTAACGCGTTACCGGTAACGCCGTTACTTGTAACGCGTTACCTCCAACACTGCTTATTTGTGACGCCTACAGACCGGTGACGAGAGAGTTTTTCCTGCATCAATTCATCGTATCTTTCTCACTCAATTTCGTCGCGCTGCAGCTACGTCGATCCCTACAGCGCGCCGCAGTCGCGGGTTCGATTGCAAAACCACTTTTCGAAGATATCGAAGCGCAAAGACACTGCTGTGCTTAGACTGACAAAAAATAGTTTAAAGGGAATGTCACTGGAGTTGACATTCCGACGAGTGGATCTATCTATCTATCTATCTATCTATCTATCTATCTATCTATCTATCTATCTATCTATCTATCTATCTATCTATCTATCTATCTATCTATCTATCTATCTATCTATCTATCTATCTATCTATCTATGAAGAAACAAAAAAAATATTCGACGTTTCGTCCGAGCACCGGTCGGAACGTCGACTAAATGTCTTTTCTACTTTCTGTACGTGCGCCTGCACTTATTACTTACTAATCAACGGATGCAAGGAAACTTAATTTACATATCTTCCTGCAGAAGCCTGCACAGCACAGTGGAGGAAAGTTCATGAAAGAGAAAAATTGTCACATAGACATAATGACGGCACGAAGCTTCAACTGCGACAGCTTTCTTGCTGAGCAAACCGCCTGGATTTCCTCCGTACAGCTTCGCACTAGAAACGAGTGCATCACAGTTTCCTTTAAGGTGAAAGCCATAGATGGCTCATCACACGCGAAAATTGACCGTCGGCGTCCCGCGGCGTCGGGCACAGCACGAGCGATGCAAAAAATCATCGTCTCGTGATCACGTCACCATGTGACGTCATCGCGACATCACAGATTGCAAAGCTTTGTGACGTTGTCATGACGTCACAAATCCTGGCGTGACGTCCCATGACATCTTAGCTTGGTCAAAGGTGGGCCGACCACGGAGGCCGTGTAAAACCAGGTGAGGTGCCTCCGATCCTGGAGGCATTGCAAAACCACGCTAGGTGCACGAAGATTTCGGAGGGTACCGGGGCAGGATCGATACGTCGACTGAGGAAAAAAAATTAAGATGGCTTTCGCCTTCGAGTCGTCTTATAGGTGAATGCACAAGGGACCCTGTGAGTTTTTTTTTCCTTCCTGTCGTAAACATATCTCAGAATGCTCGCTGTCCACTGTGTATATAACACACACACACACACACACACACACACACACACACACACACACACACACACACACACACACACACACACACACACACGCACTTTCTAGCATCGCAGTCATATACCTGTCCGCATCTTCCGGCGTTGATGTGCTCTGCGTCAGCGAAAACGCTTGTTTATGAGTCGTGTTGTCCCGGCGGTGGCCAGTGTTATCTTTACGTCTGACAACCCCTGGGGAAAGCGTGACGCGCGCTTCCTGCGATAGCTCGGTGTCTGATCTGCGTAATTTCCTGTGTCTCCAGGTAATTTTGTGTATCTGCCTGTGTTCCTGGAATTTGTAACAGTGGGCAGCTCCGAGGTGCCAAGTATCGTTATCGCCAAGGGCAGAGAGCGTCGGAAGTCCTTCGCTATTTCTCCTTTTTCTTTTTTTTTAATAAGAAGCATTCCATGTTAGGTAAACAAGTGTTCAAGAAACAGCTTTTAGGCCAGTCTAAAAGAAATTCTTTTTGAGCTAAAGTTGCAAAAAAAACAATGTGTCTAATGATGTGAAGGGGAGCGTACATACCATCTTAATAAAACTGTAATCAAGACGAAATAAAAGCTAAGAAGTTAAGTACTTTTTAAGAATAATTAAAGTATATTTTTTTTATGATGTCCACCCAATTTACTCGCAATACTCCCTTTTGACTAATGCCCGCCGTCTGCTCATTTAAGAATGTAATAAAATTATGCCTGCGTAATAATATGCCTTGCCTCCATCTGGCTCCATTAAGCGCTTCGCGCAGCGAATTTCTCTTCATGCTGCCCTGTATCCTTTTCCTTTATATTTACGAAACAAGCAAGTTTCATAAGTTATTCGCGCGCAATACAGGCGTTGCCGACGGTGCGTCACCTTCGAAAAACTGACGCACAGGTTGAAACAGCTAAAGTGTATATTTTGGAGAAAATTTTGTTCTCCCTGTAAATGTTGTGAATATTTGAGCTAGGTTGAGTTACGCTCCTCCTCCGCAAAGGTCTAAACAAGACGTCCACGTGTTTGCCCATCAGCTGTGCGGATAATTGAACGGTTCAGTTGCCTCGTACATTGCCGTTAAACTGGGGCAACGCTGGTGTCTTCTCACCTTTAGTAAGCCTACTCAGTTACATCCACGGCGGAATTTCAGTTATAAGTAACGCCTCGAAGCAAACTACGTTGATCCTTGCCATGAGATTGTAGGGACAGCTAACCGCTCCCCCATAGTAGAGTAGATATAGTGGATATAGTCATCTAAGTCGTTCACATTTTGTTCTTACCCCCGTATTCAGAAACGCTCCTTCACTTGAACTTGACTTGCTACCGCCTTCAACGCGTTTCGAACGCGCTGCCTTTAGGCTGTGCCAAGACAGAACAAACGCGTTTCGAACGCGCTGCCCAAGGCGGTGGCAAGTCAAGTTCAAGTCGAGGAGCATTTCTGAATACGGGGGTTAACATGTTCATAAGACAAAAGGATTATACTCGCGGGCAACTTTTCTTGGCAACGGAGCGAAGGCTATAGAGCGACATCGCGCTTTTCCTACCGCCAATGAATGTAGTCCCACAATCGCGCCCGTATTTTCTGCGTGAGACATAAAAAATGCTCCTTTATTTTTTACAAGCAGCTCTTTCAGACAGGACGCATGTCACACCAGTGAGATATTTGTATTTTTTTTACTTTATACGTTGGCACTTTGCGTGTTTGCACGCGTGCGCCTTTTACGCGTACCTCGAACGCTAAGCGGCGTCTGCGTCGATACGAAACGTTGATGGCGCTCAGCCATCCCTTTCCACACCGGTGCGAAACGCGCGTCTAGCCGGACTACTTCGCGTAGGAATACATGTGAAGAAGCTCCGCCCCCGTAGCTTTCCCTTCATTGCCAAGAAAAGTTGTCCGCGAGTATAGACGCCTCATCAAACGCGAGAAGTAACCGTCGGCCTCAGCACGAAGCGATGCAAAAAAAAAAGAAAAATCAATGTGACGACGACATCATGACGTCACAGGTCACCAACATTTGTGACGTCATCACATGATGTCACTGCTTGGTCAAAGTTGGCAGACCCCGGAAGCACTGCAAAAGCACGTGATCTGCAGAAAGCTTTCGGGGGATCTATGCAATCGACTGAAGAGAAAAGGAAGAACATGGCTTTCGCCTTGTAGTCGTTTTAGATGATTGTATAAGGGAACGCAGCGACGTTTTCAGCTTCATGAAGGCAAAGCTCGCACGCGGTTGTTTATCAAACCATATTAGATGCTCGAGATTGCGTTAAAGTACAAAAGCTGTAAAGGAAGACGTGCACTCATTGCATAAACGTTTTGAATCGTGCGTTTCATTTGGTGTGCAGTCTAAGTAATGTTTAATATGTAAGGTTTGGCGACGTCTCAGGGAAAAAGTAAAAAAAAAGAAGAAACGCAACACAGTGAGCATGTTAAGTATATGACTCCACGCGCACGGACCTCCATATGTTCGCGAAGAACTTACGACACCTGCTGCATAGATATGCGAATCCAGCAACAAACGCAACGCGCGAGCATGGATTTAATGCAACCACATTCGTATACACAGCACGAATGCACCGCACGTGTGTAGATTATATAGCCCCCGCGCGCCAGTCAACCTTACAAAAAAAAAAAAAAACCTTCAAGCAACACCGCTTAGAACAAGTTGTTCTTGGTGGCGTCGCCTACAAGGAATAGCTCAGCATTTTCGTCTAATCTGATCTGTTTCCTGGTGATCATTATAATATGACGTTAACAATTATGACATCATTAAAGACAATGGCAGCTAGAGATTTATGGGGATTCATGGAGGTAAATATTAATGGCGAAGCGAGTGTGAGAGCGTATTACCGCTCCCATCCTTTGACAAAGCCTGTTTCTATTGCACACCAATCAGCTTCCGTTCATTCCGATCACGGTTCAGGAAACGTTTTTCTCGAGCAGCAACTGTATACGACTCCGCGTCGCATCAAAAGACATGTAGGGTAGCATAACGGAGCCCGCGCCATCAATGCCAGCGCACTCTGCAGGCGAGCAGCAAACGTTCGACGGAATGCCGTTCGCCCCCTAAAGCTGTGCGAACCGGCACCCATATTGCAAACCGCGCAAGCAAGACCACGCGTGCGTGAGACCCCAAAACACGAACCAGTAAATGTACTGCGTCGGGCGCGCGTAGTATGCCCCGTAGGGCAAAAACGCCTTCGACGCCGTCAAAACAACTCTTTAAAGGACCTCGCCACGTGCGCAACCCCCTCAAGGGGAAAGGGGGGTGGAGGAGGATTGAGTTCGTACGTCGGCACCACACCGTGGTCGGCGCTCACAACGTCAACTCTCGCTCTCAGAACCGGATTCACGCTTTGTACCCTTTCTTTCTTTGTCGACTGCAGCCGTTCTGAAGCGGCTCTCTGAAACAGGTGATGTCGAGCCGCCGCTTTGGATTTCCCTCTGGCCCAGCCATCACCTCTGCTCCAGCTGTCACGCTATTTTCCCTCCTTAATTCACCTTTTGTTTTCGCTTCATTTGTTTGTTTTTGTATTGGGCTACATCGTTTTGTTTCTGTTGAGACGGAGAGGTTGTGTTTTTGTTCGCACCCCACGCTGTGGTGGTGCTCGTAAAGCCCTATAATGACCGCGCAACAACCTTGAAACAAAACATAGCGTGTGTGTGGCAGCGTGTAAGCGTTGTGTGACGAGAAGAACGACGCGTCGAGTAATTGTACCTCGGCCCAGAGGGTTTTCGAAGTCGTGCGACGAGCATTCGCGACCAGCGAGATGTGTAAACAGACGACTCCGAAATGCCAACGCGAGAGCTTATATCATTTAGACGAGCGCTGTCTGCAGACTTGCTGTACTACTAAAATTATCCTCGAGTAAAACTATCCTGGCGTAGCAAGCCAGGCGATGAACCAGGCTAACATCTCCGCGGTATAGAACAGTCATCTATGGCAAATTCTTGAACACGGGATGTCGCTGGAGTCAACGCTTCGACAAGCGGTTTTGTCTTCTTCAGGGCAGCAACCATTGCAGCCTTGAAGAAGACGAGACCGCTGGTCAAAACGTTGGCTCCAGTGAAACCCCGTGTTCAATAATTTTCCGTCTCTTCAACTTACATCTTTTCCTGAATTTCCGCCTCATTTGGCTATTTATCGATATTATCCTAGACATTGCCCGTGTATTGTTGAATCGCACGAAATGCGACTGCGACTTTAGCGAGAAGTCGTTATACTTTCATGGCCTACTGCACGACAAACACCACATGTTCTTTAATGTTCGTTTTATTCCTCTTTTGGTATTGGGCTACTCCAAATACCCCTCTCCTTGGGCAGCATGTCTGCGGTATTGTGGAAATAAGTGACTCGAAGCGCCTTTCCCTGTGACGTACAGAAATGCTCGAATGAAAGCACGAAGGTCATCCTCACTCACATAAATTGGAGCAGTCCCAAGTTATTATCCGTAAACCAATGCATACATAACTGTCTATATTGGCGTCTTTCCCACGCCGTGTTTGCGTTCGGGAGCAACCGTGTTCTCTTCTATATCCACCAAGCTATGAGTTCAGCAGAAAAACATGGCAATGACGGCATCAGCAAGAGGATGGAGCCTCTACCACTTCAACAAGTGACACGCGAATAGGTTTCGGCCGGAAACTTTCACATAGTGTAGAGCGCACGTGCACTTCCCTCCTCCTCTCAGACTTCACATTTTCGGTTGCCTCACACCCGTTCTTTCCCTTCTTTGACGTCACCTGCGGCAACTCAAAGCTACCTCGTCTCGTTTGTTTTGATTTGATTTATCTTCTCTCCAGCGCTCGAGTAACGTGGCACCGTAGCCTCCTCTCCCCAGACAGTGACCGCTGCGGGGCTCAGCTGTAGAACACACGTGCCAGAAGGGGTTCCCACCGGTCCGCGCGCGCAAAAAGGCAAGTCGCACACGCGCTAGACCCCTCCTCGCAGTCATCATTCCGGAGGTCGTGCACGAAATGCATTTCCACGGAATTGCCGATGAGCTGGCCAAGCGATGCAAGGGCACCGCCGGCCCAAAGACCATAAGAGAGATAGTAAGGGGGGACGAAATTGCCGGCCATTAGCTGGGCGACGCGCCGTCTGTCGGGTGTGTACACCTGAAGTCAGCGGCGTCGAATGACTCTGGGCGTAATGCTGCGTAATCAGAGCCAATCTTCGCGAGCCACTGTGCGGGGCCACTGGCATTGCCCTCCTTGGGGAGGGGGGGAAGGGGGGAGGGGGTGAGAGGGTTGGCTAGCCTCCTGCCAGTTTCGGCGGTTTGTGCTTAGCGCAGCTCGACACTCTAGGCGTAGTAAGTCCGCGAAGCCTGTACAAGGCAAAGGTAAGCGAAGGAGAAGACCGTACGCCTCGAGGTAAACAGTCTGGGTCGCACTGTCTAGCGGAGAAATAGCACCGGTCAACGGCAGAAGGAAGCGATATTCCGCTTCTTACGATGCTTCTCGTGCAGTGTTCGTCGGCCTTCATAGGTGGCTACAATGTTCTCATCGCTTGTCGTGTAATATACCGGCAGTAATACAACCTTGAACAAACTTGAAACGATAGAGCTGAAGGCCTCGTCTGGTGCATAGATAGACCTCCTAGCTGAAAGCGTCCCAGTGAGCTCAACACATTAGTGCCCTCTGCCTGCTGCTTGTTGGGTACTGCCAAACTATAACGCCGCAGATCAACAAAGAAAAGTAAACGTTGATCTAAATGGGGTGTCAGTTCAGTCCACGCCAGGAAAGTAGTGTAATTTGGCGGGTGTGAGAGGTCCTGCTACATAGTGTTCAGCAGTCTACACGGCAGCGTTCCAGTTTCTTGGGGTGTGAAAGCATGCATGCCACGTAGCTATCGGCTACGATATAACATTGTAAGGTCTGTGCGTCCCTTCTTGTACAATGCTGGCATAGAGCATAGGCCTGGCACGCCTTTATACGTAAGGCTACGTTGTAGCTAAACGTCAACTTGCGAAAGCGAAGTGAATAACGACCAATATCATTTAGGAAAAGCGTCAATGTTTAACAATTATGTCAAGTCAATTAAGCAATTATTCGAGCCCTACTTAAATTATACGACCTTTAGTTTTCTCGCATTTGCCCTCTTCACGAAATTGAAGGCAGTGTGACGAGTGCATTTCTTTGCCCCCAGCAACTGTCGCGGGCTGAAAGATCAGATTTTGTGCTGAACTGACTCATTGCTGGTTTTTACGTATGTCTGTACATAACGCACTACCTTTGTTTTGTATTTATCGCGCCCTCAGCCAAACCCGGAGACAAGTGCAGCAGTGTACTACACGAGTAACTTCACTCGCTCATTCATTGACACGATATAAGGAGATTTTGACGCTCGAATAAGGCGCCGGCTACTGCTTAGCTCTATCGAACATAGAACATGCATGGTGGCGGTCCGATAAGTACTTAGCCTTCAAAAGAAGAACGAACTTTTTGGAATGGTGTCGATTTATTTCTCCACATAGTCCCCTTTCAACTCTATACACTTGACCCAGCGATCCTCCAACTTCTTGATCCCGTCAGAAAAATACGTTTTCTCCTGAGCTGCAAAGTAGGCTTCTGTGGCGGCGATAACTTCTTCATTCGACTCAAAATTTTGTCCGGCTAGTGACTTTTTCAAGTTGGAAAACAAGAAGAAATCACTAGGGGCCAAATCTGGAAAATACACTGGATGGGGCACCACTTCGTAGCCCTGTTCGACCAAATTGGCCGTGGCGACGGCGCAGGTGTGAGCTGGCGCGTTCTCATGGTGGAAGCGCACTTTTTTCTTCAGCAAATGTGGCCGTTTTTTTTTTCGCAATTCGGCGTCAAATCGGCCCTGTAATTCAGCGTAGTAGGGTCCTGTCACCGTTTTGCCCTTCTCAAGGTAGTCGACGAAGATCACACCTTGAGAATCCCAGAAAATGGTGGTCATCACCTTTCCGGCCGATGCGACAGTCTTCGCCTTCTTCGGAGCAGGTTCTCCGGGTGCAGTCCACCGTTTCGACTGTTCTTTGGTCTCTGGTGTGTACTAAAGTCCCTAGATATTTCCCTGTTCTTTCTTAAGTACCGACAACCATTGAAGCGCCGTCGACGAATCTCGTTGGCTAACGCTCGTTTTCGGTAGCCATGTTCTTCCTAACTCTTTTCCAGCACCCGGTGAAACGCGACCTCCCATTCACTAATGACAGGGGTTTGACGGGAGGAGAAAGGCACGTCGCGTTAGCATATTGTCCGCTGAAAGATGCGTGGCTAATGTACTTAGACGCGCATGGCTTTGTAAATCGTCCAAGTTAGGAAGAAAATGGCGTCGAACGCCAGCTGCGCGTGAGTGAGGGCCGGGAAAGGAGGCAGTTGTCGCTACTTAAGTAAAAGGGAAAAATCTAGGGACTTTAGTGTGTACCAATGGATCCATGTTTCGTCGACGGTCACAAAACGACGCACGAACTCCTTCGGATTACGCTTAAACAGCTTCAAACACTGCTCTGAAGTGGTCTCACGGGTGCGCTTGTTGTCCGGAGTGTGCAAACGCGGCACCCATCTCACCGACAGCTTTCTCATGCCCAAAATTTCATGCAGGATATGACCCACGCGGTCTTTTGAGATGCCTATTGACTCAGCTATCTCGTGCACCTTCAGTCGGCGGTCTGCCAATACGAGGTCGTGGATTTTTGCCACATTATTGGCCGTGGTAGCCGTTTGCGGGGCCCCTGGGCGAGGATCATCAAAAACCGACGTGCGACCACGTTTAAACTCATTGAGCCAATTTTTGACGGTTGCCATCGAAGGAGAAGACTCACCGCAGACGGCATCCAGTCGCTCTTTGATTTCGCTGTGAGATTTCCCTTCCAAAAACAAGAATCGAATCACCGACCAATATTGCTATTTTTCCATTTTTAACGGACACACGAACATTACCTGCTTCCTCAAGTGGCCAAAACAAAACCGCGAGCCCGATTCGACTGGATCTTCGCATGTGTCCCTCTAAGAGAGCGTACTAAACGTCAGTATATGTCTCATGCGATAGAGTCGCGCTGTCGCGGTGAGGCTAAGTACTTATCGGACCACCCTCGTAGATAGAATACACAGAACACGAGAACATAAATACGCAGCCCATTCATTCATTCATTCATTCATTCATTCATTCATTCATTCATTCATTCATTCATTCATTCATTCATTCATTCGACTTCGCGCACTATACATGCGGCGATCTTGCGAGCACCAAACGAGTGCTGGAAACAATACGAGGCCGTGTCTTAAGGCAAAGCCTTTCGTTCACGAAAGAAAGTACGCTTCCTTGAGCTGGGACGCTTGAAGCAGCAGCATAAACCTTACGACGGGCAAGGTCGAAGTCGATACGTTCGACCTCTCAATCTTTATATTTTCTTTTTCTTTGCTAGACGCAGCCCCAGCCACCGGCGTTTCAAAGAGCTGGCTTCTAAACGGTGCACCCGCGTTAAGAAGGAAAGTCTCACTCGAAGCGGCAAGGCTCCAAGTAGCACAATAATTGCGCCACAAAAAGAAATAAGTAGAAGAAAGAAAGAGATATGGAAGAAAGCAGGAAGTGCTCGCCCTTCAAGCTCCGATCCAACTCTCGTACACGTTAGCCTTCTGCACGGCGTGAAAGAAAGAAGGGGGATGGATAAGGGCTCGCTTTCTTGGTCAGACGCAACCTGAATGAAAACCAACAGACAATGAAGCCGAGGAAAGTATACAGAACGTTATTTTTAGTCTTTTTAACTGTAGTGTAGCGATTGTGACATAACCGTGATGAAATTAAGGTGGACGAAAAGACAACTTGTCCCCGGTAAGGACCGAACCTACAACCTTCGGATAACGCGCCCGATGCTACAACTGAGCTACGGCGGCGATCGTCCTCCCGTCCACATTATTGGGTACTGCTGTGCGTGTAATCGTGGGAGTGCTAGACAGCGCCTCTCGTAGACGAGGTTTCATCTACTGTAGCAGGCAGGAAGGAAAAGCTAAGAGGGAGCGTCACGTGACAACCTTGAAGTCTAGTCATAAAACATTTCAGGGTGAAATAGGTCTCGTGACAGGCATGCGCTACTATTGGTCGGTTCTCTTTGGTTGTGTCATCTGCGGGCGTTGCGGGGGCCTAGTCCTAAGCACGCTACCTAAACATGCTACCTTAAGAACTAGCCCAACTTTCAATACTATCGCCTAATCCTACCCAGAAGCCGCCGCGCGCTGGACGGGAGGGACGGCGTCAGAGGAGGTAGGCTTGCCGAGGCTAGCGAAATCACGGGACGATAACGTCTAGTTGTTTCCTTCCTCCATGTATTGTAGCGTGGTGCGAGCGTAGTTCTGACAACGCGAGCGGCGTAACAGGCCAATACGACGGAGGTCACCGAGTGCGAAGGCTGCACTCCATTCTCTTGCAGCCTAGGCACTCGCGCTGGTCTTGGTGATCGTTCTCGACACCGCTGAAAATACACTGTTGCCACCTTTCCGGCAATCCCCCGAAGTGGCTTCATTTCGTCTCTTATCAACATTCGTCAACACATGATAAAGAAAGCCCCGTCGATAGACAACTCAAGTGCCCTATACGTTCTGCTATCACCTTTTCCCCCTCTAAATCAAACACCATATGACAGCCGGTCAGTTTCTCTCGTTGCGATTTTTTTTTTCGTCAATGTCGTTTGCCGTATAAGCTCTCGCCCGTATCGACCGCTTCGGCTATGGCTATTTCCTGCTCTTGAACGCTACGTGACCTTGGGTCGAAAAGCAAATGTTTTTCGGGCACTCGCGGCTCGCGAAGCATGATGTGCGCGAGTCGCGACCATTGTATACTGAACAAGCCGACCGCCCTATCAGCCGCACTTATGTTTCGCGTATATGACAAAGTAGATGCTATTGCACCGTGAGTTTCTGCAAACACATTTCATCGAACGATCGTTCGCCGACCGCGGGGTCGCGCTGACGTAATGGATTCATTCAATTCCATTAACCTGAATACAGACGTTGACTAGAACATGACCAGAGCGGGACTAAAGGCTAAAGCCTGGCTAGAATGTGACAAGCGCACAGAGTCAACATATGTCTCGTTAGAATAGTCTCATTGAGCTAGTTTATCAATAAACGTCCGATAAAAAGCACTAGCGATTACAATGATGGCGCTTTACTGATACGTATAAGACGAGCAAGGAAGTCAGCCTGTCGGCGCTTTTCGCTTCTCGTAATGCAAAGAGCAAGGAAACGCTGCCGTCAAATACAACCTCCCTTTTTATATCTATAGCTACACCAGATTGCCTGCCTTGGTTGTCATACTGACAAAATGACACAGTTTCAGTGTTTCCTTTCGAATATATTTTCTGATACGCACCCTCATTTTTTTCAGAGGCTTTCATAAGAGCCATTCATGTTCGCACGCACGTCACCTTTTTTCAGGCTCTTATACAACTCGTCACTCCTTGGCTTTCTTGGCGGTTGTTGTACAATAAATTTCTCACGTCTAAGCTAGAAAATGTCAGTTGTTGAACTCCGATACATCTTCTTACACTACAGCGAGTAGAAACTGCTGCACGAGAGAGTAAAGAAGATTTCAAGCTGTATTATCCTCATCTTTTGTGTTCCTGTGTCTCATTTCACAGCTATACGACAAGACTTGCCTCAGCTCCCAGCAGCCTCAAGTCTAGCCCGTTTCCGCAGACATCGACGCCGCCACCAGGGCACATACGTATGCAAGCTGCAGACTGTCAAAACAGAACGCTTTATTTTGTCCTTCAAGTTCGTCTCCAGCCATCACGAGAACCCTTCAAAAAGGTTAAAACGGAAAAGGATATCACGTCTTGTCTCTTCTCGCCTTGTCTTCTCTTCTCTTCCGTGAAACCGTTTCCCATTTTGCGGAAATCGCAAGCAGACGTGAGACAGACGTCAAGTGTCGCTTGTCGGAAACGGGCGACCCACCCCACCTGTTCCGCTGCCGCTGAGGGGCGCGATGTGTGACGACGATGCGGAAAAACGTCTTCCTGGCGTCACGATGTGGATCTGGTGACGACACAGACCGGATGTGCAGGAACGGCCCTAGCGATTTCAGCGCAGCCTACTGCAATTCTCACAAAACGAAGCACATAAACGCACGTCAACTGCCGCGCGCCGGACATTCAGTGCGCGGTTGATCCTGTTATTCTTTAAAGGGTGTCTTGGAACATACTTTGGAAATGGGAGATAGCAACGACTTGTTGGTTTGGGCGAGTCGGTCCATCGTGCCAAGGACAGTTGGCAGTCCAGCACTCGTCCTTATGTGCTTGTTCGCCATATTTGTCCTTGTTTTTTTTTTTTTGCGCTGCTTTAAGTTATACTTTACAACAACGAGCTTTTACCTGGACATGCTTCTTGCATGGCCAGTTGGTGTTGTCGATTTAGCATCCCCGCATTTGGTGGCACTAAAACATTATAAGTGAGAGAAGACAATACGATCCCATTCAGAGGCGTCAGTGACGAAGAGACAAGGGTGCGTTCGCCTCCCACGCCCCGACCGACGATTTAAACAACCTTAACCTTCATCAAAAAAGCCGATGCGGACTGTAACGTCGTTCCCGAAATCTTCACCGCACATCGGCAGTGCACCCACGAATGCGGGCGATGCGCATGGGCTGATATTCTGAAGTCCCGTTCCTGCAATAAATCGACGACGATATGTCAATATCAAACGCGGGCCTTGCTCGAAAACCGAGTGTCACCATGGCCCCGGCAACATGACTGCGTTTCTACATTGTTTGCAGCTTTGTAGGCCAAATACAAAACACACAAAAGAAATAGCCAAGCCGGTCTTTTGTCAACCGCGAACTGATATATCAACTAGCACGGCCTCGCACACAGCATCGAAAAGACGAAATAGTACGTTATAAATAAAAAACGGGAAAAGCCAAGGTGTGCCGTTACGAAACAGTCGTGCATACAAAGGAGTCCTGCAGTGCGGAATTTTAGAAAGAGTGTGGTAAAAAAAAATGCGAAAGAAGAGGATGAATGAATAATGTTGCGTAACTGAAAGAGGTAAATGCAATAAAAGTTAGAAGTGCGAGCATACCATGCTATAGGCATGCGTAGGATTCCATTTTGTTTGGCGAGAAGTGCGTGGATACGCATATTCTCCGACAGATACAGACAAGAAAAAAAAATATGCCTCCGAGTGCACGGGTCAACAGCAATATCATTCAAATGGATGGAAAACTTCTCGCTCGCGGCTGGAAAATTTCCAAAAGTCGTTGCGTGGGTTTCATAAAGCACGAGACTATATAGCTTATGCTGCGGGGCAAAAGAAAAGCGTCGAATAATCTCCTCCCCAATAAAAATTAATGGGATCCAGCCGGTGCTTACGGCGACGCGACCTGTAGCAATCGGTTGCCAGGAAATTTGCACACCGTAATCACACCCGCCCAAAGTATAAATCAGTAGTGTGGTATACATAATAACCTGGTAAACGCATCTTTTCAGTCGATGGGCTTCTTTGTCATGTCAAAAATGCAAAAAAAAAAAAAAATTCTGAGACGGTATTACTTAGGGGGTGGTGCGGATAAATTGTAGGAGTTGTAATTAGCAAACAAATCATAGTAAAATAGTAGCAATAATTTAAATAAAATAAACAACAAAACACAAAAGTTCATTAATAGAAGCATACTGCTAGCGTAAAAGGAAAACAAAATGGCACTACAGCACGTGTGCGCTGAAATCAAGTCGTCAGCAAATTCGAGTGAGTGAAGTGAGTCAAACATTTCATGATAACTTACACCCAAATTGACAATGAAAATACTACCGGCAAAGACAGTCTCTTTGCGGGATTTCGCGATATGTCTTGGTAGAAAAAATTCAGAGCCCGCCCACTATTGTAATGACGGAAGCCAGCGGCTGTGGCTGCACGTTCTGTGGTGGCGGCTTCCCGTAGTTTTCGCGCCCGTTCGCGCTTCCGTCGGCGCTCCTTCGATTGCCCGCTCTTTTTCCTACGAGCTAATGACAAGAAGCCGTCTCATAGCGTGTCCGAAGGGCAACTGCTGATAGCAGCGCTAGCCCGATCTCTACGTCACGTGACAAAGGGGAAGAACGATTGGTGGGAAGTGCCGCCGCCGAGTATCCCGACACTTGTGGAAGAGGTATCGGCGGTGGCGAGGGGCGCCGAAAATTGTTGTTCTACGCGTCTTTTTGTCGGCGGACGAGATCCGCCAGAACCTAGCCGTATACGGCTTCGCTATAAGAAAGTAGAATACGGCGTTTGTGGTTAGTGCCGCGCTATACCCTAAGTTTAGTAATTGTTGGGGTTTTACGACCCGAAACCACGATATGCTTATGAGGGACGCCGTAGTGGAGGGCTCCGGAAGTTACGACCACCTGGGGTTCCTTAACGTGCACCTAAATCTAAGTACACGAGCCTCTAGCATTTTGCCTCCATCGAAATGCGGCCACCGCATCCGGGACTCGATCCCGCAAACTTCGGCTCGGCAGTCAAGCATCGTAACCACTAAACCACCCCCGCGGGTGCTTTACCCTGAGTTTCGAGCAATGCGAGAGATAGCTTTGCCTTGTCACAAATGAGGCCTTCATCGCGGGAATAAATTAACGGGCTCCAATTCTGTCGTTCGCATTAGACATTGTTCGTCAGAAGCAAAGGATTAAAATATTGCCAGAATGACGAGCAGGATCTCGGACAGCTGCACGTCCTGCGCACTCTGATAACAAGCCGAGATAAGCGGGGCAACGACGTAAGCTGCCTTGAAAGGCTGTTTTGCGAGCGTAAGAACAAAAGATACCAGAAGTGCAAGATATGATGGAGCGGAGACAACGTCGCAATGACTTGCGTCACTGCGACAGCAATGGGAGCGAATGAAGATAAAGAAAAGGACGATTGCGGTGGTCTGCCACAGCCTACGCAATGCTGCTCTTGAACAGTTGATAGAGTACAGTGCTTGTTCTATGCATGAGGTGCGACGCTATGGAAGCTAGCGAGACTTCTTGCGCTAGGTGCGTTCGCGCCAAGAAATAGTTCCGATTTTACCACTGGCGTAGCCAGAAGGGAGGAGGGGTTCAGCCTCTCCCCCGATATTTTTCAATTTTACATATGTATATATACACGCACACATAGGAACGCACACAGGAACATACATAAAGTATACGGTTAAACCCGTCCCCCCCCCCCCCCCTCAGCGTAGAAGAAATGCTGGCTACGCCCCTGGGTTTTACCATCCGCAATCAGAGTTTTTTTTAACAGCGGAGCGTTAAGCTATAAGCTTACCAACTGTGAAGAAACAGTTGGTAGCTTTCCTGCCTTCTTTATCGTTTTCTGTGGTCGTTTGTTTTAGCTGGATATGTATTTCCTTAATGCAAGTTCAGTTATTATACATAGAAGGCCCATTAAACTCATTCGAAAACGGCCGAAGGAAAGTCTGTATAACTTCAAAGTGCGGAAAACGTCGAAAGCATTGCTAATGATTGAGTGTCGAAGGACGAGCATCTACTCTTCCGCGAGGAAAAAAAGAAAAGCTGCGCGCATGGCTCGCTTATCTGGAACCAAGCAGTAAAGCGTGCGTCTTCCGTCCAAGTAGCGCTGCAGCGGTCTCGAATTCGAATGCTCTCTCGTGGGAACTGCGTCGGCGACGAGAAATAGGCACTGCGTTGAACGCCACCGATGCATGCACACGTTGATCGCCGTGGCCTTGTTAGCTATCGAGTCGCTGCAGAAAACCCGTTCTTCTACTCGAACCATGCTGTCGCGCAGTGTCGCAAAAAAAACTCGCACGAACCTGCACACTGGACCGCGTCGCTTTATGGAAGTATTAAGGATACAGACTCCATTCGCAGTTCACGCAGCGGCAATAGTTTTTGACGGCGCTTCGACGCGAGACAGTATATATGTATATGGAAGTTCCTGTGTGATGTCCCGAATGTTTGAACGTTCGCGAGTAATGACGGTAGGCCAGCCGTCAGTGGTGCTCAAGATCGGCACCGTGGATCCAATATGGGCCCAATATGGACCCAATATGGGCGCTTAACAAAGCTTTCGAAAACGTTCTTTTCGCAACACGAGTGATGCAAGAAATCATCACCACGTGATGACGACACAGATCCCCAAAATTTGTGACGTCACATACCGTGACATCATATGATGACGTCATCACACGACATCGTCGCTAGGTCAAAGGTGGGCCGATCACGGAGGCAGTGCAAAACCAGGCGAGGCGCAGAAAGCTTGTAATGCCTCCGATACCGGAGGCACTACAAAACCACCTTAGGTGCAGAAAGCTTTCGGAGGGGGATGGGAGAGCATCAAGACATCGACTGAGCAGAAAAGGAAGATGGCTTTCGCCTTCTAGTCGTCTTAGGCGAATGCATAAGGGACACTAAGTTTTTTTTTTTTTAATTCCGGAAACTGGGAGCGTTGGACACGACGAGATGTCTTGATGCCTGTATTTCACTTCAAAGCAGGCAGGAATACGGAATATAGAGAAATGTTTTATCGCGTTGAAACAATTAAATATGGCTTGTTTACAAAATGTCGAGTTTGGACTTCCATGGTGTCAAGCTCGTCATCACTAAAAATAACAGGTTCCTGACAAAGTAGCCACACCGAACGACTGTGCTATATATATCACTAGGTTTCGTCGTCTATTTACTCGGCCAAAAGGAAAGTCGATAGTAGAGAAGGTATCGAACTGTCACTGACATTGAGAGATTAAAGAAAAAAATCGTAAGTGCATCCACGGTCGAGAAGGCACTTACGACTGTCAAGATTCGTAGAAGCCTCGAAGGGTAAGCGAAAAAAGTAGGCACAAACACACGCAAAATGACAGTTGACACAACCCGTTTATTTTCCCACGTGTTCTCTTTTGCGACAGGACTCGGGTCTTCTCCACACCGGGCTCTCAGAAAGAGAAATAACGAAACCGTAGCCCAGTGTTGATTTTTCAGACTCTGCAGTTGTTTATCCCCAGAACGAATGGCTCAGTCGCTAGGTGTCATTTCCGTTTTCTTTTCTGTCACACTTTCGACCGTAAAGGCGTATTTGGGACTCGAGATTCTATCGATCACTTGTTCTTTATGGGCCCGGAGTATTTGCAAGAAAAGAAAAAAGCAGTGAATGTCTGTGTTGTTGGTGCTTATCAACAATTGAACATTGAATCCTTCTTTTGAGTCTGTTGCCGAAATACTCTGCCTGTCACGCCTTTAAGGCCACTGCGGCTTTTCCGTGCGACAGATAACTTGATGTACGACTGTAAAAAGAGATTCCTCCCTTCATTTCGTTTCTATACGCTTGCATTTGGTTTACTTTTCAAAATTAGACGGTTTTTTTGTTTTATTTTCTTCCCATTTATTCTGACGTTGTCTATATTTGCGTACAGACTGTATCAAGGCACGGTTAAAGCGGAACTAAGATTTTTCTCAGGCGATCTCTATCTTATTCTCTCCTTCTTTCTACATTGAGGTTCACATCCCATTTTCACTGATAAGGCGAGAGAGAACAAGAGGGAGCAAAACGAAAAGCGATAAAAGAAGCAATGGAGTGTAAAGTCCTTATCAGGCACATTATCGCACAAAGAAATACGAAATCACCCGAGGCGTAGCGAGGGTATTACTTAGGGGGAGGAGAGAAGCTTGACCCTCTTTGTGTACTATCGGCGTCAAATGAAATCCGAACAGCGGCAAGCATTAGCAATGGTATAGTGCGCACCATCCAGTCATCACCGTGGACACGCGCAGTGCTGCCAAACCGGAGCGCTGCGCGCCTGTCAATGGTGACGACTGGACGGCGCGCACTATGCCATTTCTAATGCTTACCGCTGTTCGGGTTTCATTTGACGCCGATGGTACGTCCGCGCGCGTGTTTGTATGTGCACATACATACATACATACATACATACATACATACATACATACATACATACATACATACATACATACATACATACATACATACATACATACATACATACATACATACATACATACATACATACATACATACATACATACGTTTCATCGGTAGTAAGGGTTTGAAAACCGACCCTCCTGGCTTCCAATATGAAAAGTATAGAGAGCCTGTGAACGGCCCCTCTCACCGAGAGTCCAACAACGATACATTTGTAAACATTGCGGTTGCTCGCATCGCTATGAACCGATCTGCAACGGGCCAACGCGCAATAGCTGCAATCTGGCGGGAGAAACGTTGCGGCAACAGCCATCTTCTTCGTCGCCCAGGAACATTCGAAATAATGTCGCCTACCTCCCCTTTTGCTCAGCAAAATCGTTCGCCAAGACATTGCTGAGAAGAGCGAACCTGGTTCTACCTATCTGCCCCCTTCTCGTTGCCTCGAACCGAGCGACAGTGCCAATGGTCAGGCACCCGACACGTGCGCAACCCCGCGCTCTCGCCGGAGGGCACTTTCGTGCGGGAGCTGTAAAGATTGCTCCGCTTCAGGGCAGCGTGGCTTCATTGCACATCATTACGCACCATGCTCTCCATCCTCGCCCCGTGTTTGACAGTCCCTCGCTACGCACAGAAACAGGTACAGCTGCCAGCACTGTCATTGCGCGCTGGCTTGCTGTACTTAGACACCCCATTCACAGTCCGAGCTGTACGAATGTCCCTGATCAAGAATACGAACCGAATTAAAGTCTTCACTCATTACAGTCGTTCTCTCAATTCAATTCCTTAATTTGAAGTTACCGTTATAATTAACAGACGCTGTTGAAGAGACACTGTGCAGCCGTCGCAACAAGGTGTCTCTGCGGAAGGACGTTTCCCTTAGCTAATAAAAATACATTACAAAGGGCTAATTTTATCAAATTAGATTGAACCTTCACATTCAAGATGTCCTGTCTTTGGGCGCCTCCTCGATAGGGCGTTGCCAGATGGGTGTCTTTGCGGCAGTTTAAAAGTTTTAATTGAACCGGAGCTATAATATTAAACCTCTAGGTTATATCTATCCAAGGTTTACTAGTAGACGTACCGTTCATATTTTATTAAATGTAATAACTTACGCGATTCATGGCAAATTATTCGTAGTAAATATGAAACTTTGAGTAGGAACAAGAACCAAACGGGAGCGAGCTTCTACATTGTGCTCTGGCGAGCCTGCTATTGAGAATAATGCGTGAATAGTAAATTTCTCGGTGTCTCTCCAGACGTAAACATTTTGGCATGATTGTGCACAAAGCATAGTAAGATTACAACGGCCCGATTCGAAGCCATCGTCTTTTTGCCTCGTGCAGCCAGCATTTGAACGAATACGAATTGTATTAACAGTCCGTTATAAACCCCGTTCAATCGCGAGCCGCCTGATTCGGTTTAATTTGGTGTATTGGTTCGCGCGCGCGCGCGCGCGCGCGCGCACACACACACACACACACACACACACACACACACACACACACACACACACACAACGAAACCACCTGGTATATTACGTGCCCACCCGATACCGCTTAAAGCAAGAACTACATTGATGTATTGAATTATTATTATGTATTGAATTATGTATTGAATTATGTATTGAATCGAAAGCTAAATGTTTCCGAACATTCCAATTCGTTTCCATTCGGGAAAATCGCAACGTTCCGGCATCCCTCCTAATCAATCGTTCGGCGTTGCAAAGCGCACGTGGTTGTGACACAACACCTTCTCGCAACCTACCGGTCGTGCGTGCCAAGTGATATCGAGATAAGTGGAGTCGTTTAGAGGACGAACGCGAGTGCTGGTAACGTTCCAGATAAAGCATGAGAAAAAGAAATGGGCTACAGCACGGAACATGTATCGAGGGAGGCAAATAGATATGCGGCTGTGTATCGGAGGAATTCGGGATGAATGCCAATGGAATCCAGACATTGCCGGGTGGAGCGAACAATCGAATAGAGTCTGAGGATAAGAATATAGGACACGGGTTATTCGCATATGCTCTGGGGAAAAAATTGCACCGATGTCACGTATAGCGGAGGAGTGCCGGGATGTCACGAGGTTATTGGATGAACACCGCACATGTTTTATAAGCACGTGTTCACAACGCTGCCGCTAATTCGTGTGATGCAGCGATAAATTGAGAAAAAGTGTTAAAGGGAGACTGGCAGCATTGAAACTGATGTTTTTAGTGATATTAAGACAGAAAAACGAGCCACAGCGAATTAGTCAGTCGACAGGTGTGCATCTATACACTGTCACGGTTGCGCGTGTTTGTGTCTGTACAGTTGCCGTGCCCGCTCAACCGCGTAACAACAACGCACGCTTGTCCTGTCTACGTATCTGTGTTTTGCCTCCGTTTTTTTTTTTTTTCTACGCATTCGAATTCACGGATCTTTACCACTCGGCCCAACTTGCCTCACTGGAAGCACTTATTTAAATTCATTCCATCCGCGCGCATAGGAAACTCTGCGATTTCGTTCAATAAGTTTGCAAAATCCCTGCTCGCACGACGCACAGCTAGCAGCCTTAATCTATAACTTGTATCTATTTTTCGTAAGCGATTGCGGCAAATCCTCCCGAAAAAAAAAAAGAAACAAAAGTGTTGCATTCAGCACAGAACCCCAAGTATCCCCCCACTCCTCCCCGCCATTTTTTTTTCGTATTTGTAAGCCCTCGAACACCACAATACTTCTTTAACGTGAATCACGAGGATATCAGCTAAGTGACCACTCACCCAGGCACCAACGGCGATCACTCCCACGAAGTACGCAACGATGACCACAATGTCCCATGATTCCAAGTTGATGCTGTCGAAAGCCCTCGATGCACCCTCCGTTTCCGTCATGGTGAATTTTTTTTCTTGTGTTTTCTCGCACGCACAACCAAACGACGAAACAAAAAAAAAACAATAAATAAAGAAAGTTCTCTAACGAGAAGAGCACCACCACTCTGCTACGGCACTACACTCGCGCACTCAATTACAAACAGCCACGAACGGCGTTTCTGTCCTCATCGATCGGACCGTCTCGCGCGCCGAATGTTCGTCGAAGGGTAAACGATCTGCAGTCGAGGAGGGCCGAAAGAAGCAGCTCCTTTTTTTCACGATTTGAGTGTTCGCGAAAAGGACGGAGTCATCGGGAAAACGGGGGCAAGCACACTCCCACGAAGCAACGGAGGAAGCGTTTCAACGAAAGGAAGTGTTTCTTCCACCAGTTCAAAGTTCGCTCACCCGCTCATAGGAACATCACGCGAGAGGGCCACGAACTTTTGCGAAAAGCGTCGCCAACTCCGGCTGGAAATCTGTCAACTAACGGTTCAGCGCGCGCGCGCGTTGCCTTTGACGAAAAAGGTTGAAAAAAAAATAAAGTAAAATAAATTAATGCACCCGCGATATCGCGCAGGGTGCAACTGCTCGCTTCACGAGTCTTTACGTTTCTAGTGCTCTGCGGGGAGGCGACGGCGCGTTTATAGCGTAGCTAGAGCGCTCTCGCGCGGTGGAAAGGGAAGTGAATTAGCGATGCGATCTGCCTCCGGGCGCACCTCCTCGTCTATCCTCCGAGCGCGCATACCCTTTACAACAGCACCGATGTCGCTCGGTTGCGCTCAGGTGTGGCAGTCGCGGCGGCGCTGCCCGTCACACACGTGTTTTCCAAGCGTAGCTAGCGTGCCGCTGAGTGGAAGGGAGAGGTACACGCGCTCTGTCCGCAAAACAAAGCAACACTATAGTTCCGCCTTTTGACGACGCGCTCTTGTCGCAATTTCCGTCGGCGAGGGAGTGGTTTTTCGGTTGCCGTGGTAGCCGTGTATCTTATCCTTTTTCTGTTTGCTATGCCACCTTCACTGTATCACCATCTTTTCAGCACCGTGTTGTTGATCACGTTCAACGCTGAAACATTCTTCGTTACTTATTGTTAACCTATGTAAAAAATCGCACCCCTTATGTAATGCCCCCCCCCCCCCCTCCCGGAAAAAGATAGGAGGTGGGGGGGCGGGGGTCTTTAAGGTAATAAACTGAACAGAACAATGCTACAGGCTTGATTCTCCTTTGCCCCATGCAACGTTCGCGATTATCCACGCTGTTCCGTTGCCATGCAGGAGCGTGGTCGAGACCCCGACCTGCTGTGATGCGAGCTGGATGAGCTGGACGGTCGGTGGAAAACGGGATCAACGTAGTCACCCAACATATAGTAGCGTCCAACCCGCATATTTTTTTTTTTCAATTTCCAGGGATAAATGAGGCACTGACCTTTCCATGTCGTGCCTGTCGCGAATGAATAGAAAAGGAAGTCGGGAGAGTTCGCTCAGAACCAGTATTTAGGCAACGCCCTCGACACGTGCGGAATGGGATCGATTCTATCGGCGGTTGAGGTGTGGCAGCTTTGATCGCGCAGCTTACCTTCTTATTCGGTTTCAGCCGCCTCCTCTGCCCTTGTCACTTCTTATATGACTGCTTTCACGATGCCTGATTGATTGATTGATTGATTGATTGATTGATTGATTGATTGATTGATTGATTGATTGATTGATTGATTGATTGATTGATTGATTGATTGATTGATTGATTGATTGATTGATTTGTCCGGTAGTTGCCGGTAGCGCCTAGTACGGTAGCTACCGGACTAGGCAGCCCACCGGTAACTACCGGACTGGTTACAAATGCCCCTTTCGCGTTGTCCACCAGCCAGTACTGGTGGTCAGGGTTACCGCTGAGCAAAATGGCCTCCCACTGCTCCTCCGAGGGCTTAGGAATGGGGTCAGCTTTGCAGTTGAATTGACACGCCCCCGTTATATGGTGTAAGTTGGCTACCTCTCCACCATGCTGGCACTGCGGAGAGTGTAGTGTGTGGTGTCACTGGTGTAACTTTGCTGTTGTCTGATACAACGTTACTAGAACAAACTCAGTTTAAAAGCTCCGCCGGAGAGGCGGTCCGCGTGGCGGTCGTGAGAACTAGTGGCGCTGCAGTCACGTCTAGCTCCCGCGGCTGGCGCTTGTGATCGGCGCCGCCGATGTACGAGCGCACGTGGGTTACAGCGTCGCCTGCGCTTTGTTAGCTCGTCATTTTTGCGACTGTTCTTGACCAGGCTTAGCGTCTTGTACGAACACACGTGCATGATGTACGAAGCGTAACGAGGGCGAACAGATTCACAATGCGGTATGCCGACTTGCTTTGCGCCGGGCTGCAAGAGCGGCTACCGCAACGACGACTCCGCTTCACGACACTTCTTCGGACCTGCAAAAGACCCTACGCCATTCTAGCTTTGCATCGCAAAGATAGAAAGCTTACTGCGAAATGCAAGGTCTGTGACGTTCATTTTGAGAGTGACGGCATTGTAAAGCACTATCGTCGTGTCGTTGCGGGACAAGAAGTTTTAATCCCACGTGGAAAATGGGAACTCGCGCCAGGTGCCGTGCCGCGCTTGTCCCCAGTACTTCCACACCACATTTCAAAGCCAAAATGTTCGGGATTTAAGCGCAAATCCCCCCCAAAACGCACGGCGTCCCGCGAAAGCCCAGTGCCCAATTTGGAGGAGCCGCCAGAAATAGAACAGCAAAACGAAAGGCAGGCGATTACCTATATACGCTACCGAGACTGAGAGTTGCATCACACTGACATTCGATTAGTTGTCAGCTGTCGCTATGCCTTCAAAGCAGTGGATTTTTGAGAGGTTTTACGACGAGGTATTGAACAAAATGTGCGGAATATTTTACACTCGCCGGCTCGGGAACGGGCTGCTCAGCGGAAAAATTTGACACGGCACACATAGAAAAGACGAGGACCAGCGCTGGTCCTCGTCATTTCTATGTGTACCGTGTCAAATTTTTTTGCGCTGAGCAGTTTAATAATGGAATACCAACTAGCCCAATCCCACACTTTGCTTCGGGAACGGAGACTTATTGTGTAAAAGATAATTGTAGTTGACGAGCAGTTTAACTGCGAAGTGAACGGCTACAGCACGAAACGCAAACGGCTGTCGTACAGTGTAAAGTGCTGCGGGCATGTAACATCTGCTCGGTACGGTACGGTACGGAGAACTTTATTTAAAGATCCGGAGAAGTGCCATCCCTTAGGGTGACACCGCGGGCCTCTCCCACGTGGGGACAGTTAGACCTAGCCTAACCGCCGCATCGCAAGCTCTCTGGACAGCCCAAAGTTGATGCTGATATTCCGAGCTCTTGAGGGCGAAGTTGAATACTGACGACTCTTCTAGCGACAGAGTACGCGCGAATAACTGCTCGATGCCCATCATGGCCGATCTGTTCGAATTGTTTAAGGCACCGTAAAAGGATGCGACGTAGAAAGATGAGACACCGAAACTACAACTATCCACTGCAAAAATTGCTCAGAGACATCTATTCGATGTAATTGCACACAGCGATTTCATTTCCCGAGTTCTCGCAAAATTTTCCAATTTTGGGTCAGTATTCCTTCAACAGTCGCGAAAACGTGTCTTGTAAACATTCCAAAGCATTGGTGATGTTTTTCGAGAAAGTTTTTTTCAATAAACTGTAGAAACATGAGTACTGTTTTTCTAGAACCTTTTTGTATCTCGAGTAAGTACGCTTCTTTGTGCACTATAACGGCTTTTACAAACGTGTTGGGTTGTTCTTGGTCTAGATAAGACGGCAGTGGCTAAAATTGTGGTGGTAGTTATAAAAATTACTCTGAAAACCACCATTCGCTTAGAAACTCCTATGCTTGGAAGTTAAGCGCAATGTAGACAGCTCAAATATTGTCACAGGGTCGTGACGTCGACGAAGGCAGCAGTCAGCAGGTCCGAGATGAAACTCTTTATTTGGCCGAACTTGTGGCCGGGAAACTGAAAGTCAAACTACAGCAATACACTGATAGCGTCGAACAGAGCGTCGACCGTCGATTAACTGACAAGCGGTCAAGCGCGTCGGCTTTTACACAGGCGCTATCGAACTTTCCAGCAATATCGCTGGTGGCGGCGTTATCTCTCGGCAAAGCTGGAACATTCGCGTGCAGCGCGCAATCTTACCAAAACGATCTATTACAATCGCGAAGCTTCTCGAACAGTGTTTTGCGGACAGCGTCGAGTGTTGATAACCGTCCTTGCTGGTCAAACCCGAATACATCAAAATAAAACAAGAAGTGGGCGTGGCAACATAAACCGAACATCGATTCTTAGCCAATCAATGAACAACGCACGCGGGCCAATGCATGCAGACGACCTTATGCATATCCACCTAAGTATCCACCTAACTAGTACAATAAGAAAGTTGCCGCGCAGTTGCCGCGAGCAGCTGCGCGGCGGACCGCAGCCGTGGCAGCAGACGACGCGCCGATAGTGGCGCAAGACGGAACTGCAGCGCCGCTAGTTCTCGCGACCGCCGTTCGGACCACCCTCCTCCGCTGGCGGAGATACGGAGCTTTGAAACTGAGTTTGTTCTAGTAACGTTGGTCTGATATGCATCTGCCTGCAATATCCTAAGGATGTTCTCTTCTATCCTATCAAATAATATAATATAACTGTTGGGGTTTTACGTCCCAAAATGACGATATTAAGGAGTTTTCGAATAGGGGCCCCAATCGTTTTGGGGCCCCAAAGAAATAGCGTCTAGGCCACAAGCCTGCCCCAAAAACTTTGAGTCAAACAAACATGACGGCACCCGCTGAAGCGACGGCTCTTGGCCAAGGCTATAGAGTGAACTAGAACAGGCGAAGTGTACAAAGCGACGCAGACCCTATTCGAAAATTCTTAGCTTCTGCTTGACCCAAAGCGAGCACACGCAAAGGGCTTTGGGGCCGCAAACCTTTCGGGCCCCTATTCGAAAAATCCCTATTATTATGAGGGACGCCGTAGTGGGGAATTCCGGAAATTTCGACCGGCTGGTTCTAAGCAGACGGGCCTTTAGCATTTTGCCTCCACCGAAACTGGGCCGCCCGACCTGGATTCGATCCCGCGACCTTCGGGTCAGAAGTCGAGTACCACCATAGCCACTAGACCACCTCGACGGGTACTCGTGCGAATAAATGTGGTTCGTTGAACACGGCCCTCTATTTGATGCCGCACCAGTTTGAGAACGCGTGAAAGGCGTGTCAAGTTGTCACTTCAGTTTCTTCCCTTCTCCCCACTTGCCCTTGATCGGCACGCCACCGGCCCAGGAGAGTTTTACGGACATGCGTGCCCGTCCTCACAACGCACATGCATGTCTCTCTCTCTTCCTCACTCTCTCTCTCTCTCTCTCGGCCTTACTCGTTCTCATGTAATCTCAAGTTCACCACCTCTTCGCTGCTTTTACGTTTCCGTCTCCATTGTTCCTACTTCGGCATGTAGAATACGAACAGCGAGAGAAGACACGCCTCCGGCTTTCTTACGCAGGGCCGTTTCATTTCCCCGGTGACAACCCCCTTTCTCAGGAAACTAAGTATAGCTCCCTCGCGCACCTGAAAACAGTTTTGCAGAGGAGGCTACTGCGTATCTGTAGTGTGCGTCAGCCGACACACCCGCTCCCACTTGCTCTCAGCTATCAGGCAGGCCGTGCAGTGACCACGAAACTGACCATATATGGGTGCATGACTGCAAGCGAAAACCTACGCGATGATCTTTGACTCCTTGTTAGAATAAGCTGTTTGCATCTCTGAAGACATATTTTTTTTATTTTTTATTTGTGCAGTCTCAGAGCCTTTCCTCGTTTCATCTTCGGGAGCGTCAAGCAAAACAGGCTACTTTTCTTGACCTTTTCCACTTTGAGAATGTAATAAAGATTACTACTGCTACTACTGCTACTACTACTACTACTACTACTACTACTACTACTACTACTACTACTACTAATTCTACTACTACTACTTCTACTACCACCACTACTACTATTAAGGCTCGGGAAGCTTGTTGGTTATACACTGCACATCGTTAAAACATCAATATCTATCTATCTATCTATCTATCTATCTATCTATCTATCTATCTATCTATCTATCTATCTATCTATCTATCTATCTATCTATCTATCTATCTATCTATCTATCTATCTATCTATCTATCTATCTATCTATCTATCTATCTATCTATCTATCTATCTATCTATCTATCTATCTATCTATCTATCTATCTATCTACTGTGATGAGCTTGAACAGCCAAAATTGTGATAAGCAAAATATAGGAAGTGATGAGCAAATAGACGCCGAGTACCTCCAAGAAAAGGTCACAGAAGTCATGAAATTGACTCAAAAAAGAATCCCAGAGGTGCACCCAATTTCTTTCTTTGCCCCTGCGTTTATAGCTAAAGAGAAAAATGGTTTTAAAAAAATGAGTCAGTACTGGGCATGCAGCACTTTAGATTATTAGGTGAATCTAGCTGTATTTCAAGTAGGTAGCAGGTGCGTTTGACAGGGTTCAATCTACGTAAAGAGCGCGACATAGCGAACAAAAAAACTAAGCTTTCTTTATGCTAATACGTCCACAGTTTCATGATTCCATATCACGATTTCTGTTCGCATCCTACGTTTGTGTTTCGGAAAGAAATAGAAAACTTTCCACTGTTCAAGGGTCGTGACGAGTAAACCTACGCAACACACTCCTATAAACTACCTCTGTTACGCCATCGCGCCGCCGATTGTTTTGAAATTGAGCAGACACTGTTCTAAATGACGCGTAAATTTAAATTTTAAATCCATGTGATCTGAACATTGAAAACACTTTCGGCTTCTCTACGACGGAACGTTTACCACGCTGCTCTTGAAGATAAAAGCGGAAAAAAACGTCTCGATGCAAACATTTTGCAGTCGTTTTCCATTGAGCGAACGGAGGTCTACTCGTTCCAACTTTAAAAGAAAAAAGTATAATGAAAATAAACAGACGTCGAGAACGAAAGAGACCACACGCTTGCACTTGGACGACAAGCCGCTTCGGCTTTCCACGCCGTTTAGACATTTGAACCCGGCAGTCGATACGCTGGTGTAAATGCGTGCCGGTGCAATACGGAATTCTACTCGCGTTCATGAGCTGCACGTAGGCGGAATACAAACGCGCTAAACTGTCAACAAAAGTCGCATTGAAGCGCTACAGCGTCTGTTTGTCGCTGCGGCCGAGAAAACACAAACACGCTGTCAGAGCAGCTATATAATCTTGTAAGGTTCCTTCCGGAAAGGCGAATAACACAACGTCGTGACCCCGCCGCTAGACCTTGCCGATAGGAGAGACGCGTACTGAATGCTAAGAAATGGTGAGCAGAAAGCGAGGTAGTAAAAATAAGAAGACAATAAGGTAATTGAAGGAAGTTGGGGGAAGGCGTAAATTTCGGACTCGGCTATCAGTTGGATGAAAGCCAGCGCGGAATCGACAACGTACTACACTCTTTGCTTCGCGCTCTCTAAAAGCGTAATGTTAGCTCATGCTTTGTGGAATGAAACGTCACAGCACTTACTCAGGTGCTTCAACAAACGCGAAAATTGACCTTCGGCGTCCCGCGGCGTCGGCGTCAACGCGAGTGATGCAAAAGATTGTCATCACGTGATCATGTCATCATATGATGTCATTATGACTTTACATACCGCCAAAATTTGTGGCGTCATCATGACGTCATTATGATTCACATAACGTGTCGTCACGTGATGACGTCATCACGTGAGATCGTCGCTTGGACAAAGGCACAGAGGCAGTGCAAAACCAGGTGAGCTGCAGTAAGCTTGCAACGCCTCCGATCCCAGACCGAGTGCCAAATTACGTTAGGTGCAGAAAGATTTCACAGTAGGCCGGGCGAAGATCAATAGATCGACGGAGAAGAAAAAGATGGCTTCCGCCTTCGAGTCGTCTTAAACGAATGCATAAGGGACCACGTGCGTTTCTTATTATTTTATTTTTATTTATTTGTTTGTTTATTTATTTATTGACAACACAAAGCATCTTCGGGCGAGTTGAGGAGTGTCAGGTGACGCATGCTCCAAAAGGGGATTGGAAAGATCTCCCTTAAAATCGCAAAGCACTTCGCACCACCAATAAGTCGGGGAGAACTGACCCGTAGACTAAAAGGGTTCCCGGCTTAAGAACAGCCTCCTAGTGATCGTTTTGACATTCTGAGTACTTTACTTAATGACCCGACTACGATAACCCCGACGCGCTCGGACCTTCCTCCGTGATAAAGTGTTTTGAGCCCAACCGAATTCCCATCAGATTAACTCCGGGTCAACAAAATTTGAGCGGCCCTTATTCATCGTCTCACAATTAGGGATTAAGTTAATGCACCTATCTTGCCCAGCACGAGCGAATGAGAACTTCTGGCTGTTTCGCAGGCAATCAAACTACGTCATTCGGCGCGTATTAGACATCTAAGTTTGTGGGACGTGTTCCGATGTTGCCGTCGTCGTCGTCGTCGTCGTCGTCGTCGTCGTCGTCGTCGTCGTCGTCGTCGTCGTAGTAGTAGTAGTAGTAGTAGTAGTAGTAGTAGTAGTAGTAGTAGTAGCTAGCAGTTGGTATATGCATCACGCCGGTCACGTGACAAGAGGGGGGGGAGTTAATAAAGAAATAAATAGAACAAAATGATGATGATGATGTTAAGAGACGAATATGGTGTTGAAAGGGGATGAAGCCATTACCTGAGCCCTCGTATCACGTGATCTCGCTTTGCCTAGGTAAGTGTAAGCGTGCGTATACCGAATCTAGCGGCGGAGTTACGACACCACGTGATCTCGTTAGCCATTCTCATACACTAGCGCGCTTACAGCTGCACTGTCCTATGGTCTTCCCGGCGTGTAACTGGCAGAATTTTATGATTATCGTTGTCTTTAACCACCTCAACTCAGTGACCGCAGTAATCATTTTTAGCTCATTGAACAACACAGGGATGGAAAGGTGCACGGACAGAGCACCTTTTCATCATTGCTTCCTTTGTGGGCTTAAAAGGTTACAATGACGTAGCAACACGGTTACTATGGGCTACCAAACACGTACTTTTTTCAATGGTTCGTCTTCCCCACGCGTAGGGTAGCCAACCTCGCCAAGCTTGGTTAACCTCCCTTCCTTTTACCTTCGTTTTTCTCTCTCTCTTCCCCTTCCAAGTATGTGGCTTTGGTGTTGATGTCCGGCTGCCAGGCCGCTAAAAAAAAAGCCCAAATCAAGACAGTCAATGCGGTTTCGTCGACTACGGTGCTTTTTTTTAGCTCAACCCTGCTGAATGTAACATATATGAATCATGATCCCATTTGAACGTCGCACTTGCAACACGAGTGAGCCTGTCATGGTGCACTATCCCGTATGAAAGTGTCCTGCGGTCGATTAGCCCTGAAAGAAACTTGCCTTGCTGGTTGGTCTGCAACATTCCATCGTGACACGAAACGACTTCATCCTCCCCTTGTCACCGGAAAGCCGCTCATGACAGCTTGCTGCGCAACCTGTTGAGGAGCGAAAAAATTACCCTCATCTTGAAGCACCAAAGTGGTTGCTATCTATCTATCTATCTATCTATCTATCTATCTATCTATCTATCTATCTATCTATCTATCTATCTATCTATCTATCTATCTATCTATCTATCTATCTATCTATCTATCTATCTATCTATCTGTCTGTCTGTCTGTCTGTCTGTCTGTCTGTCTGTCTGTCTGTCTGTCTGTCTGTCTGTCTGTCTGCTAAACGCATCTCCCTCACCTTCTCTCCCTGCCCCTCTCACTCTTTCTATTCTCTCTACCGGAATTCTTTTGATACTGTTTATAGAAAAAAGACGCGCGGCTGATCCGGTTTCCGCGTAATTTTCATACAAACCATACGAAAACATTTCACATTTTGAGGGCAAAAAAAAAAAACGTTCCCCCAAGCTTTTTCATGTGAAGCTATTTCTTTGAGACTAAATCTCACTAATTAATTAACAACATTAATAGAATTCAGCTACCCTCCCCTCTTCCCTGTTCTGTCAGTCCATTCAGTAAGGCAGGAAGTCACCTTTCGCCAGTGACAAAATTTTCTGAACTATGAAACATTGTCAACTATGCGGCAACCGGCAGCATTATAGACTTCCGAAACACGTGACTGCCGGCTTACGCTCACTTCAGCTTTCCTCGTAAAGTTTTACGGTGTTACCTGACCAGCATCTCTCTCAGTGATGAATACCGCAACCTAATTGGGCCATTTGCATGTGTCCGTGTCACCGCGCGAGTGCAAGAGGCTTGTCGGCGCTTCTATATATTTTCCTCGCAAGCGTCATCAATGGGCTGAAGAACGAAAAGGAAGAAACGAAAGTTATTAGGCCCGCTTTGAGCGACGCGCACTGTCGTAGAAAGAAACCTTGGCGCGGGGAACGTTATGGAAAAGCCCCCGTTGTAATCTCTCTACACGGTAAAAACGTTTGACAACGCAAGAATCTGAGCGCGTGTTTTGAATTCCTTTTCTCGCGCTTTTCTGAGCGCCAGACGTCACGTGCCAAGCGACGGTCGCGCAAGCAGACAGTTGCTATGTCGGCAAAAAAGGTGAATAAGTAAGCAGAAAGTGTTTGCAAACAAATCACGTACGCGTGACACTCGAAACGCCGCTGTCGTTGCTTTTCGAAGACGGGAACGGAAACCATAAACATAAAGAGTCCACAAATAAGGAGCCGCCGACGGTTACTATGCTAGATAGCGTTATATTACGTTCATCGATAGTTCGCTTAAGCTTCTTTTCTACGTGGCAGGGTGGATCCATCGGAAACAGCCCGTTCTCCGCATCAGCATTAATTAAATTACGTTGTCTCACCAGCCTCAACCGCGGGATCACAACACGGAGATCACGCGTAAGGTCGCAGAAAGGATATTGCTGTTGTAAGACACTGCCCCAGCTCGCTGTTTGAGAAACATCTAATCCTTCACACCGCAAATACCCCGCCCCGGCCTAATTTCGACCACCGGGAGTTATTTAACGTGCACCTAGATCTAAGTACACGAGTGTTTACACATTTCGCCCCCCTATCGAAATGCGGCCACTGTAGCCGGGAATCGAACCCGCGTCCTCGCGCTTGTAACAGCGCGACACCTTACTTACAAAGCTGATGTAGGGCAAGGGAAGTGTAAGGGGTGCTAAGACGGTATTCAACTGAGTTATAGCAACACCCTCTAGAAAAGCTCTCCCTTTCCACTTGGTGTTGGTTATATAGTTGGTTCATGGCCAATGTTGGTTCGAGCAGCGGAACTGAAAAGACGAGGGACAAAGGGAGGACAGAAAGGGACGTCGCTATTTATATATATGGCTGATTTATATTTCTGTGTTCGCGGCTAAATAAATAGTCAAACACGCGCCGACACCAACAGATACGCAGGATTTATTTGCGTCTCGTCTCGTTTCCACGAACTGACACTAGCTGCAAGAGAGTTCGTGGAAACAGCACGAGACGGAGATCAATGACGGAGATCAATATATATATATATATATATATATATATATATATATATATATATATATATATATATATATATATATATATATATATATATATATATATATATTGATGGAGGCGAAATGCTAGAGGCCCGTGAACTTTGATCTGGGTGCATGTTATAGAACACCAGTGGGTCGAAATTTCCGGAGCCCTCCACTATATGGCGTCCCTCATAATCATATCGTGGTTTTCGGACATAAAACACCAACAAATATTATTATTATTAGGGCTAAAAGCTGCGGTCTGCGGCTTGACAGAGACCCGGAACTTGTCGAAATGTTGGCGCCAGCGACGCCTCCTGTTCAAGAATTTTTAATCTGTCATAGAGATAAGAAATTCTCATTTTCACTCGAGCGAAAAAGACACGTCTGAGACAGACACAAGCTCGTGGTTTCTTGCCTAATCCATCCGCAGTGATACGCAGAACGAGAACTGTGATAAACTGAGGTGTTTTGCACGGGCGCTAATCTCGACGCAACCAACGAAGCGCCGTTTACGAACACAGTGAGTGAGAAAAATAATCATTGATGTTCGAATCGAGTGCGAACGAGAGTCGCGTGAGTTCCGCATTTACAGGCTACCTCAAAATGGGAAAGCGGCTGGACAACCGTTCGGCAGGAACAAACACGCCGAAGCATGAATAAGCATTATATAGCCTGCAGCGTGTACTGACCTCACCCAGCATTCCTGAACGTATGCTGAAAACCACGCGCTGTCAATTTTATCATCATGATCAGATAACGGACACTCGCTTACACTAAAGTAGAGTGTGCTTTCATTTTTTTTTCTCTGCAAAAAAAAAAGAAAGAGACCGATTTCTGCGTTCTCATCATTTCGTTTTCCCCGAATCACGTGAGCACTTCAGTCAGCTCTCAATGTCAGACCGACGCCCATTTTTTTTATTTATATATCTCGTTCGCCGGAAGAACTATCTCGTCAGCACGGCTTCTACGAGAATGCGCGCACGTAGCGATTTGTATTGCACGCCCTAGTTGTAACCAACTCAGCTTGTCGCTTCTCTCTAGTGCGTTACCATTGGCGCGTACAGTCTGGCAAAAGGCGTACAGTTTGCGTGAAGCCAACCGTACACTTAAAGGCATGCTACCTCCAAGGGCTACTGTTGGCTAAATGTTGGCTCGTATTTGCTGTAAATTAAATAGAGGTAATTAGAAGTAACTGTGTTGATGGGAAACAAATTAACAGTAATAACTTATTTCCCATTTATTATTATTATTATTATTATTATTATTATTATTATTATTATTATTATTATTATTATTATTATTATTATTATTATTATTATTATTATTATTATTATTATTATTATTAGCAGTACTACTACTAGAGGCAAACAAAGAACGCCAACACATTTTTCTAGCACTTATAATACTAAATACTAAGCACTTATAACACTAAAACATCAGCACTGTATGTTTGTGCGTGCACGCACATGTGCGTGTTTGCGTGTGTGTGCGCGCGCAAGCATGCGCTAGCAAAGATTAAGTGAACGTGCCCCGTTTGCTCGCAAGATTTTCAAACAATTCTTTCAAACAACATGCACACCCATAAGCAAAAACTTGGAGGAAACTTGAGCTTTTCCTTCAAGAACAGAACGCCACAGCATAATGGGGCCCCGTTCGCATCGCCTTCTCATTCGCTATCCAGGCTTCGTTTCTCGGTAGATTCCTCAACCGTTCTGCGAGGAAAGGCAGAAAGGCAAAAAAAAATAATAATCAAAGCCTCGATGTGGTGGGCGTGAAAACGGAGATCACTGCTTAAAAAAATCTACGTGCGGCAGCTCTCACTATCAGCGCAATAATGCGGCGACGGAAAAAGAAGACGATGATCGCTGCTGATTCGGATGATGGAGAGAGAGAGAGAGCCGTAGTTGGGGCTTACGCATCAATTGACCGAAGTTCCAGAAAGCGGAAGCCCCGAAAAGAATTAAGGAGGCCACGGACCGCTTACATGCGCGTCGAAAGCACCAAGCAGAGGATGGCGCAGCGACTCGAAAAGAAAGCGAATCGGCAAAGAATAAGAGCCGCGAGGACAGCGTCTCATAAAAGGGCTTCGTAACTGGTCTTCAAGAAGTGGCCATAACTGGGTCCTTGGAAGACACTATGAACACTGTTCTGGGACCGTTGCAACGAAGTACAGGTGTCGTATATGTATGTCGGTACAATTTGACAATGAAACAACCCGAAACTGATCATGCGAACTCGCACCATCTGCTCAAACGAAGTCGCTAGTCAGTTTTTGTTTAACACGCATAAAAGAAGCTTATCGCTTCGTAGTGGTAGCACTCAGGAGAGGTTGTCACTTACAGTTGTGCATTTCCTTGATAGTTGAAAGTAAGGTGGGCCGATGAGATTAAGAAGTTTGCGGGGATAACGTGGCAGCAGCGAGCACATCACTGGATTGATTCGCGAAACATGAGAGAGGAGTTTGCCCTGCTGTGTGCTCAGCCAGGATGATTATGATGAGGATTTCCTTCAAGGGATGTGAAATAAATATAGGTAAGCGATGAATGCTTTTCCAGGGTTGCATTCACTGAAACTTCGTACCCGGAAAATTGTGTTGACGATGGCAAATCGTATACGTCGTTCGTGACATATCAGAGAGACGCAATGCACGCTCATGTATCAGATTATCCGGCACGTAGGTTTCATGGATATCAGACAGACTCTTAATCTTCGCCTTCCGTTCATGACTTGCAGGACCATCAACTACCTCAAGACACGATTTGATCGACTGATACGTCTTCTCAGTGCCTCTATCACCTTGAAAAGTGGAAACACCTTACCCACAAGCACAAAGGGTAAATTCTTTCACTACCTCAGTATGAGGGTGTGTGCGTTGGAACTCCAATCCTCCAACTTTCCATGGCTGGCCGATGTAATGATAATACGTGGGGTTTTGCGTGCGAAAACCACGATATGACTTTGAGGCGCACCGTAGTGGAGGGCTCCGGAAATTTCGACCATCCGGTGTTCTTTAACGTGCACTGACATCGCACAGTACACGGGCCTGAAGCATTTCGCCTCCATCGACATGCGACCGCCGCGGCAGGGATCGAACCCGCGACCTTCGGGTCAGTAGCCGAGCAACGTGAACACTGTACCACCGAGGCGGACAGCTGGCCGACGTTGCGAATCGAACCCGGGACTTCGTGCTCAGCAACGGAACGCCTATAATCGCGGAACCAGCGCGACACGTAAAGCTCGTTCACACCTGCGACTATAGCACCGGTCGCGCGACCATGTCAGTAGCTGAGTGAGTGGTCGCAGATGGCCGCTTTGGTCGCCAAGCCACTGCTCTGAATGAGTCGCTCGCTGCTCAATTTTTCAGTCGCGCGACTCCTGTCGCAACCCTCTGAACCAATCAGATGCACAGAAACAGGACGTCTGTTTATTTTGCAGGGCAATGGTAATGCGAGCAGACGTGGACTGTGTGTCCACGGATATAAGTCGCACTCAGATGTGAACGTAGGTCGCGTATAGGGTCGCGTTTTGGTCGCCAGTCGCAAATGGTCGCGCGACCGGAGCTAGCCCAAGGTGTGAATGAGCCTATGTGTACACACGCGCTGACTTTGAACGTGACCTGTAATTCAAGTTAAAGTTTTCAAAGAAAAATAGAGGGAGATGGAATGCGCGCGGGAGCCCGCAGAAAGTCTCTAAAAACATCAGCGGCGACGTGGGAGGCCCCGGCTTTTTTTAAGCGTCAGGCAATGACCTAGTGCCGCAGAACACACAGGCGCGCGGGCACGCATCCACATGGCTGCCTCTTCGACGCGCGACAGCTGCATATATACGACACACAGAACCGATGCCTTCGTCTGCTCTTGACAAGCGCTGAGTGGGACAGGGGGAGCAGCAGTGTTTCGTCGCAGGCGTGTCGCCTATAGCTCGTGCGTGCGCGTGCGCGCATAATCCGGCCGGGTCTCCGGGAAGGCCCCGACGTGTCGACTGCATAGCGCCACTCAATAAGATAAAAGAAAAACAGTCCGACGAGCTGCGCCCGCTCTTCCGTCGCGGCTAGAAGCAGCCCGTGAACGTGCCGATGCTTCGGGGCCTTTCGTTGCGACCAAATCCGTGCAGTGAAAGGAAGCCACAGGGGATGCCACTCGAAAAGCGGCAGAATCGTTCTTGAAAGCAGCGAGGCAGGCAGTGGTGGCGCGTGTCACATCGTTGGGTTACGTAACGGTAGTTTATTTTTTTTTAAGGTGAAAGCTTTAGATGCCGCATCAAAAGCTGAAAGTGACCGTCGGTGGTGTGTCAATAAGAGTGATGCAAAAAGTCATTACGATGTGATGACGTCACACTATGACGTCACAGGTCGCTAAAATTTGCGATGTCATCATGACTTCACATAACGTGATTTCACGTGATGACGCCATCACATGAAATCGTCACTTGGTCAAAGATGGGCCAATTCCGGAAGTACTGCGCAACCACGTGATGGGCAGAAAGTTTCCGATGCCTCCGATCTCGGAGGCAGTATAAAACCACGTTGGGTTCAGGAAGCTTTCGGGAAGGGGGGAGGGGGAATGATCATTTTTACTAAGCAAGCTTAGCATTTCTTGTGTTCCGGCGACGCTTACTCAAGAGAGCAGATACACCGGACTGAATGCATGTTTCACAAATGAAGTCGTCTTCGTAGAAATAACTAAAAAGCCGTTTTCTCCCACTTCTTTTACGTCAGTGCTTTTATTTAATGAAGGGTTGTCGCTGTACGCCATTAGTTAAAGTCCAAGACGGGACATTCCACTCAATATTACACTGGTTGTCCAAGAACAGAACACAAAAAGACACTACAAGAGCGAGAGACGCACGAACTGATCGAGCCTCCCGCCGCGAGGGATTACAAGGTACCCAGGATTGGGAGGCTTCTCTGCTTAGCTCCGACCTGGACCAACGACACCGGGTGGGTCGTCCAGTGGTCTGAAGAGGCCGCCAGGGCCGACGGGATCCTAGCTGCTTAATTAATTTTCGGTTCTCGATGACGACAAAGTTTCACGAACGAGCGCGACGTGGTGTTCATACGTTTTAATTTCGCACTGTTTCTCTGCACCATTTCCGAGTAGTTTGAAGACGGCGTATTGTTTAAAGCCCTTTTTTACTAGCGCTTCTAGGTATTTATTAACGCAATAGCGTTAAAGAGCTCGTTTCGCAGAAATTCCGGCGTCAATATCGGCGTCGTTGGTTGTGAGCGAAAAACCAGCGGTGTCCAAGACCGACAAATCGAGAAACATGCAAATAAAATAAATAATAAAATTCTTCGGTTCGAGTAAGAATCGAACCCAGGCGGTCTGCGTGGCAAGCAGTTGTTCTACTCACTCCCCCCGAAACCCACTAACCCCGAAATTGTTCGATACACGCACATATACAAACACACTTACGAACATACATTAATCAAGTGTGATTGAACCCTACCCCCCGCCCCCCCCCCCCCCCCCAAGAAAAAAAATTTGCCTACGCTACTGGCTCGTGCAAAAAGCGTTTCTATCTGTTGTGCCATTCGTAACGCAACCTAACCACACTGAGAGAACTAGTCCAATCTGTCATTGTAGTGTCGGGCTGATGCTCGTTTGATGTAATTTTTGCAATATCACTCTTTCCATTCCGTTTGCTTGGAACATCTTCGAACGTAGGACTTTATTTGCACATCAGCGATGCACACATTCGCGCATATAGTTATGGAACGCCAAATAGTCACCAAAACGTTAACAACGTGAGTGTTTCCCAATAGCAAGAAAAGGAAAAGGTTACGAAGCGTTCGCCGCGGTGGAGCTGTGGTTATGGTGCTCGAGTGCTGACCCGAATGTTTTGCGGTTCGATCCTGGCCGCGGTGTCGCATTTCGGTGGAGACGAAATGCTAGATGCTCGTGCACAGTGCGACGCACGCCAGTGCACATTAAATAACACCAGGTGATCGAAATTTCCGGAACCGTGCACTACGGCGTGCCTCGTAATGACATCGTGGTTTTGGCGCGTAAGATCTCAGATGTTACACTTTGTATACTATAGTTATGAAACGCTAAATATCGCCAGAGCGTGAACTCCAAGAATGTTTAACGAAGGTTACGAAGTATCTAACGCGTTCTGCAACTCCCATCCTGTGAGCAAACATCATTGGTATCGCGCAGATTCCCATCTGTTCGTACGTGGTGTATAAAGAAGCCAGTATAGGAAATTCATCGCCTGCAACACTGCATTGAACTAGGAGGAGAGAGCATAGTATGTAGGCCACAGAGTTGCGTAGTGGAACGCGCACGTGGCTCCCGTCGTTGCCACTGCCGTTGATGTATATGCCTGACTTCCAAGAAAAAAAGCTTTGCTATTTTCTTTTTGCCTTCATTTCGCTAGGCATCGCCGGCACTCGTTCGGTCTTTTTCACCGGGCCGCGCACGTTTTGAAATCGCGTGTTGCAAGGTAACACGACAGTGCAAAAGGCTACCAGCGGTAACCTTCGGCACCCAGCACGTCACGTTGACTCTGGTTCGAGGAAGCTGTACGCGCACAGGGACAATCACGGAAAAATTTGCCACCCACTTTACTGGCGCTATCTAACTTGTCGCGGGTAGTTCCGGTCTGACGTAACAACAGGGAGGCCGCGCTTCCTGAACGCCTGGCGCAGTCAGTTTCTATATCGCCGTTAAAATTCGATGATGACTATATGAAATACGTGCAACTGCGGTGATTTCTTAAAAAAAAGGGTTATGCCGTAAATTGTAACGCACCACAACTTTCTTGTATAAGAAACTACCCTCAAGTCAATAATTAAAAAGTTAATTAGAGTTCTTGTTAATTAGTAACTTCAATGCCATTTTAGCAGCGGCACAGTATTTCCGCCTCGACATAGAGTTCGTGTGCTAGAACTACAGGGGCCTGACTGTCACAGGATTTCTATAAGAAATCTCTATTGTCTAAAAAAAACCCTCTATGAGTTCTATAAGTAGTGCTGAGGAAGATGGTTACACGAAATGGGTACTGGTTGGGTACTGGTTATACGAAATGCTGCATCAGAAGAACACCCCGTAAGTGTAACGGTGGCCTGCTTTGCTGAGCAAGTCGTCGAGCTTCCAGTCGCATCCCATTGACTTTGATAAGGTATTCATTACGGACGACCCATTACCCGCTCCGCAGACATCGGAACCTTGTTTACAGTCTGAGATAAGATGCTCTTTATGGATGTTATCTGCAGACGTTTCCGCCGGAGACAGCGATTATATGACGTCAGCAAAAAGCGCTTGGCATGAGGAAGCGCTACATTGTTGGCATTTTTTTTTTTTTACGCATTTGCGAGCGACATAGCGGAAATGGCTGGCATTTTCTTTCTTCCTGTCGTTCCGTCTCGAACGCTGGTTAGCCTCTAGCTTACCGAGACGCGCGCATCTTACGCATCACTTGTGAGAATTTCTTTCCCTTCTTTCTGCCCTTTGGGGGCTCAGGGCTGCTGGACAAGCGACAAGGTCCGGGTAAAGCGTAAGTAATGTGTGCTGACGTCGTTCCGGATCACAGTAAAATCAGCTTATGACACTCGTTAACGTTGAATATCTGCGCTCCTATCTGCTTCGACATCTCTTCTCACAGGATACTGTGTTGATAGACAGCAACACACGGGGCCGGGAAGTCTTTGAAAAGGACCAAAAGAAGAGAGTGAGGGGAGGGGGGTGTAACAGTTACAGACCGACGCTGTTGTACTAGTACTTTCTGTTACTCGCCATCAATCATCTTCCTCAGCTTTCTCACAGAGTAAAATCTAAGCTTTACCACTCAGAATCAAATTCTAGTCCCTGCCACTATTCGTAGATTTAAGTATTGCGTGCTAACCACTGAGCTAGCCACGAGCAATACTATGGCTAGCGTAAACGACGCCGTGCGCAATGCACCGAAGCGGTTCTTGGAAGTCTAGATGTTGTCGGTGCCTTTCGTGTAGGCCTGCTGCAGCTGACGCATTGAATAAGTTTGACGCTGTCGAAATCACTGACGTCAAAATATTTGCGTATCTTGAACAAATTCATCCGACACACAACCTGGTATTTGACGTTGGAGAAGATAAACATAAAAAAAAGGCTTTTTCATTGACAAGTTCTTCAAATGCGTCACTCATTCACATATTATGATGAAATTATTCCTTGAAAGGTTTGTATTCTTGATAGGCTTGGAAGGCTCGAGCGTACGCGCTTATCCGCTGTCCTTATTGTCCTTAAGCCTTTCGCAAGAACAAAAACTGATAACCTGGAAGCATTATCGTTGGCCTCGTGGTTATTCAGGCCAGTTATGCGTCGCGCCATAGACTGTACGAAGTTAAGGCGAGCAAAAAACGATCTGCGAACACGTGTGTTCAGCAGTGCATCCAGAGATAGGCCACTTTTCCGGTGGGGTCAAATCATAGCACGACACAAAACGTTCGAAAGATCCTCGCGCAACTAGGGCGCCAGACAACGTTCGATGGAAAACACCCCCACGGAACGCGAAACGAAGCACTTCTCGTCATGTTTTTAGATCATTTTTTATCTCTCGTATAGCTGTCCTATTTTTCTTCTTTCTGCCATGGGCGCGCTGAACGCATGGCTCGCATAGCCGCGCAGGCAACCACCCGTCATGAAATGGAAAATGCCACTCGTCACGCATTTGGGGCCTTCCGGATGTCACGATCTCACGGTGGGAGGGGGAGAGAAGGCGAGACACTGAAGAGCACAGTCATCCTAAGAAGCACCACCGAATGGATAGGCAGACGCGCCGGGCGTAGCATTTACCGCGGTTTTCAAAATCCTCAGATGAGTTTGGTGAGACCCGCCACGGGGCGGGTCTCACCAACCGAATGTCGCGGGATCGAATCCCGGCCGCATTCACGATGGAGGCGTTAGTGCTTGAAGCCCGTGTACTTAGATTTAAGTGCAGGTTAACGAGCCCTAGGTGGTCGAAATTTCCGAATCCCTCCACTACGGCGTCCCTCATAATCATATCGTGGTTATGGGACGTTAAACCCCAATTACTATTATTACTACGAGTTTGGTGAGAAGTCATCGAACAGTGAATTGGACACGGGGTCCGCTCCACGAGTTTGCGCATTACATCTTTCAGCCCGTATTTAATAAATACCGACATGCATTCGTTCATTGTGAACAAGGCACTGCGTATCGGGTGCCGAAACGTCAAGAAACTCCGATGTTTTTTTTTTTTTGTTTTTTGTTTTTTTTTTCAATTGGCGAGTGCACGTTTTCTTCAGCCATGAATCTCAAATATACGTGTGCGCAGTAGGCAGGTCATTTCTGTAATATTCTCTACATTTCTGTAATATTCTCTACATGACTTGCAACGATATCCACCAGGGCCGTAGTCCGAAATTTTTTTCGGGAGAGAGGGGGGTGGGGGTGGCCAACCTCTCTTATCTATGTTCGCGCATGCATTTGAGCGTGTCTGTGTATAGATGCAAAATTGAACAACTTCAGGAGGGTTTGAACCCCCCCCCCTTCCTCCCTGGTTACGCCGGTGAAATCCACGGTATTTGCAAGAAGTTAAACGTTTGACTCTTGCAAGCGCCACACCTTACCAGGGAAGCTGCAAGAATGTAGGAAAGTGGGCGTGGGGGGGGGGGGGGGTCGCAACCGCTTTTTCCAGGACAAGAGCTTGGATGCAACTGTGGTTTAACCTGGGTTCACCCTACTTCTGACTCGAACCACAGTCGTCGCATTCATGAAACACTTCCGTTCCTTATCGTATGTTTTTAAAGACCGCTGGTTCTGTTCTGATGACCTTCATTCACATCTCTTGCCCCCAACCGAGGAGTGCTTTCATGAAAAACGCTAACGCTTCAAGGATTAAGAGCGCGGTTGCTTCCGTTCTAAGAAGTTTCCGCCGAACACGTACACCCTTCGTGTTGAGCAAGTGAGTTTCTCGCGTCTGCACGTATTCAAGCGTCAAGTGGCCGTCATGCACTCCGAATCTCTCTGAATGGGGTCGCGTAGGCGCGACGAGTTTTCTTTTCCCGCCGACGATACCATCGTGTCGGTCACATCTCTGCTGGGATGATGTCGACAGAAAAAAAAAATAACACTGACGATGAAAGAATTATGTAATGCGGCGACTGGTGTGCCAACGCCTCCCTTAGGTGAGCGGAGAGCACGTCGTTACATTCAAAGCCTCCAGAATTAGGTTCATTCAAGAGTGTTCTAGATAGTCATAATACCACGGTATCAGTATGAATTCAGTTTTGTCTTAAGTTAAGCCGTTTATAAAAATTAATAATTTTGGCGTATTTCGTCCCAAAACCACGTTATGGTTAGAAGAGACGCCGTAGTGGAGGGCTCCGGAAATTTAGACCACCTGCGTTTCTTTAATGTACACCTAAATCTAAGCACACGGGCCTCTGGCATTTTGCCTCCATCGAAATGCGACCGCCGCGGCTGGGATTCGATCCCGCGACCTTCGGGTCAGTAGTCACTATGAGTGACAGTATGAGTGACACACTGGGGAGTTCGCGTTGACGGCGTGTTTATCAGACATAAGATAAACCATCACGTGACGTATGCTAAATAAGTACCTACGTCAAGATCTAAGTCAGCCGTCAAGTGAGTTGCGAACGCAGTTCCGGATTCACTATTTCTCTGTACGCATTCGTATGAGTGGTTAGAAATGGCAATGCGCACCACGCTTCCCCGATGAGATGATCGCTCTTTCAACTCGCGGAATACAAACATGCTCCTCTGAAAAGGCGCGCCAAAGATCCAACGAGTCTGAGTTTTCCTGGTCGTGTGTATATATTGTCACGTGGTCGTGACGTCGATGAAGACAGCAGTCGGCGTTTGCAGGATGAAACTGTTTATTTGGCCGAACTTGTGGCCGGAAAATGAGAACTATAACTACAGCAATACACGCTGTACAAATATAGCGGCGAACAGGGCGTCGTCCGTCGATCAACTGACAAGCGGCCAATCGCGTCGGCTTTTATACAGGCGGTATCGAACTTTCCAGCAATATCGCTGGTGGCGGCGTTATCTCTAGACAAAGCTGGAACGTTCGCGTGCGGGGCGCAATCTTAACAGAACGATCTACTATAGACGTGAAGCTTCTCGAACAATGCTTCGCGGACAGCGTCGAGCGTTGATAACCGTCCCTGCCGGTCAAACCCGAATACATCAAAACAAGAGAAGAAGTGGGCGTGGCATTGCCCCCCTCTGAAAAAGCATCGTCCCGATGCTTGTGAAAGAACATAGAAGAGAGAAAAAAAACAAGTGCATACAAAAATAAATTACAATAACAAAGGAAGAAAAATAGAGTCCCCAGGTTCGCTAACGCGCAAAAAACGGCTTAAGGCGCACGACATGGACGACTTCAGGTCGTGCGCGGCGTCGCTGGGAGTTCGAAATGCCGTCCGGGATCACCTCGTAGTCAAGAGCGCCGAGGCGTCGAAGAACCTTGTATGGCCCGAAGTATCGCCGAAGGAGTTTTTCGCTAAGCCCACGTCGGCGTATCGGCGTCCAGACCCAAACACGGTCGCCGGGCTGGTATTCCGCGAAGCGTCGTCGAAGATTGTAGCGACGGCTGTCGGTGTGCTGCTGGGTCTTGATGCGCAGGCGGGCGAGCTGTCGAGCTTCTTCGGCACGTTGTAAGTAAGCGGCGGCATCGAGGTTTTCTTCGTCGGTGACGTTGGGTAGCATGGCGTCGAGCGTCGTCGCCGGGCTCCTTCCGTAGACCAACTTGTACGGAGTCATCTGCGTCGTTTCTTGGACGGCCGTGTTGTATGCGAAGGTCACATACGGAAGGATGGCATCCCACGTCTTGTGTTCGACGTCGACATACATGGCCAACATGTCGGCGATGGTCTTGTTTAGCCGCTCGGTCAGGCCATTTGTCTGTGGGTGGTACGCTGTGGTCCGGCGGTGGCTTGTTTGGCTGTATCTCAGTATTGCCTGAGTTAGGTCAGCAGTAAACGCCGTACCTCTGTCGGTGATGAGAACTTCTGGGGCGCCATGACGCAGGACGATGTTCTCAACGAAGAACTTCGCTACCTCGGCGGCACTGCCTCTAGGCAGGGCCCTCGTCTCGGCGTAGCGGGTGAGGTAGTCTGTAGCTACGACGATCCATTTGTTTCCGGTATTGGACGTCGGGAACGGACCCAGTAAGTCCATCCCGATTTGCTGGAACGGCCGTCGAGGTGGCTCGATAGGCTGCAGAAGTCCGGCTGGCCTAGTGGGCGGTGTCTTGCGTCGCTGACAGTCCCGGCAGGTCTTCACGTAACGAGTGACGTCGGCGGAAAGGCGCGGCCAGTAGTACTTCTCCTGTATTCTTGCTAGCGTGCGAGAAACACCCAGGTGTCCAGCCGTCGGGTCGTCGTGCAGAGCCTGGAGGACCTCTGGCCGCAATGTCGAGGGTACCACGAGAAGGCTATCGGCTCGAAGCGGTGAGAAGTTCTTCTTTAGGAGAACACCGTTGCGCAAGAAAAATGACGGCAGTCCCCGCGTGAATACCTTCGGAACAACGGTGGTCCTGCCCTCGAGGTATTCCACAAGGCCCCTGAGTTCTGGATCCGTTCGCTGTCGTTCGGCGAAGTCGTCGGCACTTATGATTCCCAAGAAGGAGTCGTCCTCCTTGTCGTCCTGCGGCGGTGGGTCGACGGGGGCGCGAGACAGGCAGTCAGCGTCGGAGTGTTTCCTTCCGGACTTGTAAACGACGGTAATGTCGAATTCTTGAAGTCGTAGGCTCCACCGTGCGAGGCGACCTGAAGGGTCCTTCAAGTTAGCTAGCCAACACAATGCGTGGTGGTCGCTCACAACTTTGAAGGGCCTGCCGTAGAGGTAGGGGCGAAACTTGGATGCAGCCCAGATGATCGCTAGGCACTCCTTTTCTGTTGTGGAATAGTTCGTTTTCTGCCTTTGATAGCGACCGGCTAGCATAACTGATGACCCTTTCCTGCCCGTCAGTCTTCTGCACAAGGACGGCGCCGAGTCCTACGCTGCTTGCGTCGGTGTGGATTTCCGTATCGGCGTATTCGTCGAAATGTGCTAGTATAGGAGGCATCTGAAGGCGTCGTTTCAGTTCTTCAAATGCTTCGATTTGCGCCGTTTCCCACTTGAATGGCACGTCGGTCTTCGTGAGGTGAGTTAGCGGTTCGGCGATTCGAGAAAATTCCTTGACAAAGCGCCTGTAGTAGGCGCACAAGCCGAGAAAACGGCGCACGGCTTTCGTGTCGGTGGGGGGCGGGAAGGCAGCGATGGCAGCTGTTTTCCGCGGGTCTGGGCGAACACCACCCTTGCTGATCACGTGACCCAAAAACAGCAGCTCCTCGTATGCAAAGCGGCACTTTTCAGGCTTCAAGGTGAGGCCGGAAGTCTTGATTGCTTGTAGTACAGTGTCAAGGCGCCGGAGGTGTTCGTCGAAGCTTGAGGCAAACACAATGACGTCGTCCAAGTACACAAGGCAAGTCTGCCACTTCAGTCCAGCCAGCACGGTGTCCATAACGCGCTGGAACGTCGCAGGTGCCGAGCAAAGACCAAAGGGCATAACCTTGAACTCGAAGAGGCCGTCTGGTGTTATAAAGGCAGTCTTCTCTCGGTCTCTCTCGTCGACTTCGATTTGCCAATAGCCGGTCTTGAGGTCCATCGACGAAAAGTACCTCGCGTTGTAGAGTCGATCCAGGGTGTCGTCTATCCGTGGGAGAGGGTAGACGTCCTTCTTCGTGATTTTGTTCAGGCGGCGATAATCGACGCAGAAGCGTAGGGTTCCGTCTTTCTTCTTCACTAACACCACGGGTGACGCCCATGGACTCTTCGACGGCTGGATGATGTCGTCGCGTAGCATTTCGTCGACTTGTTTCTTTATGGATTCGCGTTCTCGCGTTGAAACTCTGTACGGGCTCTGCCGGAGTGGCCTGGCATTTTCCTCTGTTATGATGCGATGTTTTGCGACTGGGGTCTGGCGGATTCTTGACGATGACGAAAAGCAGTCCCTGTATTTCAAGAGCAGGGTTTGAGCTGTTCTTGTTTATGCTTCGGAAGGCTAGGATTAACGTCGAAAACTGGTTGAGAAGCTTGGTTCGTCGGTGTTGGCTCGGAAGAATCGGCGATGGCGAAAGCCATCGACGTAGCCGTGATTTCTTCGATGTAGGCGACTGTCGTGCCTTTGTTTACGTGCTTATACTCGTTGCTAAAATTTGTGAGCATCACTGTTGCTTTGCCTCCCCGCAACTCTGCTATTCCTCTTGCGACGCAAATCTCGCGGTTAATCAACTGGTGCTGGTCGCCTTCAATGACGCCTTCCAGGTCTGCTACTTTCTGAGAGCCGACGGAAATGATGACGCTGGAGCGAGGGGGAATGGTGACTTGGTCTTCCAGCACATTCAAGGCATGCTTCCCTGGCGGCGTGTACCGCGGTAATGCTTTTTCTGTAGATAGTGTTATCGACTTCGATCTGAGGTCGATGACTGCACCATGAAGGCCTAAGAAGTCCATACCAAGGATGACATCTCGGGAGCAATGCTGAAGGACTACAAAGCTTGCGGGATAAATCCGGTTGTTGATGGAGACCCTCGCTGTGCAGATTCCTGCCGGCGTTACTAGGTGACCTCCCGCTGTGCGGATTTCTGGGCCTTCCCAGGCGGTCTTGACTTTCTTCAGCTTCGTCGCGAACGGTCCACTGATGACGGAATAGTCGGCTCCAGTATCGACGAGAGCGGTGACGTTGTGGCCGTCGATGAGAACGTCGAGGTCACTAGTTCGTCGCCTACCGTTTCGATTTGGTCGCGGCGTCGGATCACGGCTACGTCGGTTTGTCCCGCTGCTTCGTCGTGGTGTCGTCAGGTCTTCTTCGGGCCGTGAAGTTTCGACGTCAGGGCTTCGTTCGGCTTGCGGCGTGTTCTTTAGATGTCGTTGCGGCGTTGTCGTCGGCGGCGGAGGATCTTCGGTATTTCGTCGTACAGCAACCGCACCTCCATCGGTTGCTGCCCTTAGTTTTCCGGATACGGGCTAGGTGACCGGCCCCGAGTTGGGCCAGTGTATGGTCGGCGTTGGGGAGAGACGTAGCGGCCTGGCGACGGCGAACGGGAAGGTTGTCGGGGCGTCCATTGCGTTCCCGCGAGGTAGTCGGCGATGTCACGTGGTCTTTCCCCTCGCTGTGGACGCGGCGCGTCGATGGCGAATCCACGCAGTCCCATCTGTCGGTACTGGCAGCGGCGGTAAGTGTGGCCAGCTTCTCCGCAATGGTAACAGAGTGGGCGGTGGTCGGGGGCGCGCCAAACGTCGGTCTTCCTCGGCGTGTATCGTTGGCCGGCTGGCGGGCGGTGTGACGTCGGTGGCTGCGGCGGTGGTGCCTGGCGGCGGAACTGTTGAGGCGGCGCGGCGTCTTGACTTGGGCGAGGAGGGGGGGCGTTGCGTCGGGCTGCAGCAGCATAGGTCACTGCTTGCAGCTGCGGCTGCGCTGACTCGGGGGTGCCCAGAGACTGCTGGATTTCCTCTCGGATGATGTCAGCGATCGACGCAACTTCAGGCTGTGGTGAGGGTAAGAGCTTGCGTAGTTCTTCCCGCACGATCGCTCGGATCGTTTCGCGCAGGTCGTCGGAGCCGACAGCATGAACAACTGGGTTGTCTTGAATCGATCGGCGATTATACTGCCGGTTGCGCATTTCCAACGTCTTCTCAATCGTCGTCGCCTCTGAGACGAACTCTTGGACTGTCGACGGTGGGTTCCGCATTAGCCCAGCGAAGAGCTCTTGCTTTACCCCTCGCATGAGCAAGCGGACTTTCTTGTCCTCGGGCATGGCTGGGTCGGCGTGTCGGAACAGTCTGCTCATCTCTTCCGCGTACAGCACCACGTTCTCGTTTGGAAGCTGCACACGGGTTTCCAGCAGAGCTTCGGCCCTCTCCTTGCGGACGACACTCGTGAATGTGGCAAGGAATCTTGTGCGAAAAATGTCCCACGTCGTGAGGCTTCGCTCTTGGTTCTCGAACCAAGTTCGGGCAGAGTCCTCCAAGGCGAAGTAGACGTGTCTTAACTTGTCTTCATCGGTCCATTCGTTAAAAATGGCGACGCGGTCGTACTTCTCCAGCCAACTTTCCGGGTCTTCCGCAGATGATCCGTGAAAGGTCGGTGGTTCCTTTGGGCGCTGTAGCAGCACGGGTGCAAGCGGCATGGTTGCTGTCATTGTCGCTGTTGTGTTGGTCATGGTCGGGGTCTTCCTGGTCTTGTCGGGTAAAGGCTGGTATTCTGGAGGTAGTCCTTGTGTCCTGCGGCTTGCTCGCTGTTCGGGGTAGGCGTCGATGTCTTCGTTGCGGCCCGGACTGGGTTCACGGCCTGACGGGGGCGACCGGAACATGAGCGAAGCAGCACCTCCACCAGATGTCACGTGGTCGTGACGTCGATGAAGACAGCAGTCGGCGTTTGCAGGATGAAACTGTTTATTTGGCCGAACTTGTGGCCGGAAAATGAGAACTATAACTACAGCAATACACGCTGTACAAATATAGCGGCGAACAGGGCGTCGTCCGTCGATCAACTGACAAGCGGCCAATCGCGTCGGCTTTTATACAGGCGGTATCGAACTTTCCAGCAATATCGCTGGTGGCGGCGTTATCTCTAGACAAAGCTGGAACGTTCGCGTGCGGGGCGCAATCTTAACAGAACGATCTACTATAGACGTGAAGCTTCTCGAACAATGCTTCGCGGACAGCGTCGAGCGTTGATAACCGTCCCTGCCGGTCAAACCCGAATACATCAAAACAAGAGAAGAAGTGGGCGTGGCAATATTGCACCTGCGAGGAGTTAGTCGTGAATTGCGACTCTCGGTAGCAATCGCGTGAAATGCGACAACAAAACACAGCCTCCCGAGGAAATGGTCGCGCTTTCCCTATTTACCTACGCTGCGCATCGCGCAGCTACCAATGTCTCCACCTTCACGCGTGCCATGCATGACTGACGTAACGAAAGAAAGGGAATCGATCAAGAGCACGTTTTGTTTGTTAGACACAACCCACTGAAACCAACGGGCAATAAAGTCAAGGAAGGTATTTGCAGTGTTTTAAATGTAGTGTAGTAATTACGCTATAAATGTTAAGAAATTAAAGTGGACGAAAAGACAACTTTGCCGCCGGTATAGGGACCGGACCTACAACTTTCGGATAACGCGTCCGACGCTCCACCAATTGAGCAACGGCGGCGGTCGTCCTCCCGTCGGCTTTATCGGGTATTTCGGTGCATGTAAATCTGGGACTGTTAGCCAACGCCGCTCCCTGAGCTGACGTGTGTCACAGGGTAAAAAAACGTGAGCTATAGCTTCGTGCAGACCAGGAAACAGAGCGTTAAAGGGACACTAAAGGCAAATATTAAGTCGACGTTGATTGTTGAATTAACGGTCCAGAAACCTCGTAGTGCTTCTTTTGTGCCAAGGAAGTGCTTATTTTGAAATAAAATCACGTTTTAGTGGTCCGCATAGCGTTAGCGCACTTCAAATCACCCGCCTGAAAGCGGTGTTTCTCACGTCACTGCTGCCGTGCCCAACGTTGCCCACCTTTACTGCGCGGCGGCGTGCACTGGCGGCGTGCGCCATTCGGGCATCCGGCAACATCACATGCATGCGGCATTTTGTCGAACTTTCTGTTAGAGCAACTTTCACGAGCGCGCAAAACGCACGCGCAAGAACGCGATACCGAAACTACCACTGAGACGCGACCGCGTGAGCGAAGCAGGGCGGCGGGCGAAGCGCAGTTCGGCGAAAACGGAACTTTTGAACCACGCGCGCCGTTCCCCATGGCAACGCCAAAGAGGTTCTTTTTTCCATGAATCAAACAGAAACGAACAAGCAGCATTTTATTACGTCTCTTGATGCACGGAAGGTTCTTTTTTTTTATTGCAGCTAGTTTGATTACGAGCGATTAATCGTAGTCGAACTCTCTCACGTCATCGGCATCATTTCGAAAATGTGCCGCTAGTGGCGCTCATCGTGTGATACACTTAGCTTAATTTCTCGGTAAGTAGGACACTGCTGTTGATAATATTGCCGTTTTAGACGTTGTCATACATTGAGCTTTCACTCTGACATAAATTGTTATTTGCCTTTAGTGTCCCTTTAATACAACAGCGTCATTCTAGATGCGCAGCAGTAACACGCGTCAAATCATAGCAGTTTGTTAGTATAAATCTAAGTGTGGTCAAATCAGTTCTGCACAAATGTGGCGGGTGTCGGTAATGTTATTAAAGAGAAACAAAACTTTCCTCTACCTGACAGCAACAACAGATTGTGATGGAAACACCCGTAATGGTTTCTCAGAAAGAGCTACGAAACTTTCTTGCACATCAATTGGTATGCGTTTCATTCGTATGTATAACCTTAGGGTATATCATATGAATGACAAATATTCCGTTACACAATGCAATCTATGATAGGTCAAGTTCATTCGCAAGCTATGAACTGACGTATGCACGCGATTAGATTAACAGAGGAATCAATCGAGGTGCAAGGCAAGCCTTGACCTGCTGAACTAGGTGTGCGACCTTGGCCGTTATCGACAATAATCGCGGTCAGCTTGCAAAGCCGGGGTGTGTTGCTTGGAATGTATCCCGACAGGGTGACGTTTCGCAAACCTTATCGCCGTGTACGCACGTGCTCTTGCTACTCGAGACGTCGCGACCTACCTGCGCATGCGTTAAGTGCAGAAGGGTCGGAGAAGTGTGTGTGTGTGTTTGCTTGCGCCGACCACTATAGTACTAATAAGGTCACTTGGAACTATCGGGTATGCATTATACAGAGTGATTCTTTTAGTACTAACCTATTTCATTGGGCTGTAGTTTTGTTACAAATAATCCGATTTTAATGCGGTTTGCTACAAAACATTCTGGAAGGTTGAAAATTTAATGGCCCGTCCCGTTTTTTGGTGTGCAACGCCGCAAAAAAACAATGAAAAGAAATAACGAAAACCGCAAAATGTCATACAAGGAGGGATGGCTAGTCTGGCGCAGAGCTCGCGTCAGCCAGTGGCGGTGGAAGTTGGCGACGCCAGGCTCGTCCCGTTATGCTGACGCGAAAACCAAGCCCTCTATGTGCTCTATATTCCTCGCGCCGCGCCGCGTCGCCTTGACGCATGCGCATTTGCGCACTCCTGGCGCCCCTCTTGTATGGAATATCGCGGAATGTCGCGGTTTTCGTTATTTCTTATTTCTTCTTTTATTCGGCGTTGCACTTAAAAAAACGGGACGGGCTATGGAATGTTCATCTTTTCTTAATCTTTTACCGCAAACCACATTAAAATTGGATAATTTGTAACAAACTTACAGTCCCATGAAATAGGTCAATTCTGAAATAATCCCCCTATATAGCTTAGCAAACATCCCTATGCACTTAAGGTATTGACTCCTCCGTATTATTTTGCTTTTGTGGCCGTATGTGGTCGTTCTTATAGAACGATCGATTTTAGGTGAGACATAAGGGCGCTGCCACCTTCGGCTGTTAAACGATTCTTTCCCTATTTCTGTATATCGAGACGTGAATTGATAAGGTGATGAAACGTCGAATGCGCCAACCCAACTGGTTTTCATTTGTATACGTCCACCGTAGCACTGATCGTCTAGTTGTTCAAAATACAAAACGCCAAGGTTAGCAACCCAATATGGCGGCACCGAAACCCATACGTAAAACAGTCTATAATCAGTCGTCCCACCCATGAAGTGAGATTTGAAGCAGAAGCAGCAAAAAAAAAAAAAAATCGCAGCATATCCACGGAGTGAATGATGATGAGAGGGCGAAGCTGCAGAGGTTCATCGGTAAACCGTGAATCTTCCGTGAATTCTGCCCAGTACATCATCACCGACGTGAGATCGGGCGCGTTTACACTAAAGGTTTGATGAGAGTTATGACGACTTGCAGCTCACTTTAATTTTACATGTACGCTGTGAATTTTCATTGTTTAGAAAAACACACCATTGCTTTAGAAAACATCTGGCGTTTTTCGTTAAGCAGCTGGCGTCTTTTCGTTTTGCTCTAGAAACATCTGGCGCCTTTTTGTTTTGCTTTTAGAAAACATCTGGCGTCTTTCGTTGGTTTATTTCATCAATCAACGGCGTTTTGAACAAAATTTTTATTGTTTAATAACGCACAGGAGAAATCTCACCAGGCACTACCTTGGAGGTAAACAATGGCTGCTAATGGGAATGAGAGACAGAAGAAGTCGGCTTTTAGCTAACACTTACACTTCTACTTCTACTAACGTTTCCTACTGGAACATGCCAATGGCTGCTAATGGGGAATGAGAGACTGAAGAATTCGGCTTTTAGTTAACGCGCACGCTGCGAATTTTTTATTGTTCAACAACGCACAGGAGAAATCTCCCACCGGCACCACCTTGGAGGTCAAGATCTGGTACTAGCGTTACGACTGGTTACGCACTACGAGGGACGAACGGGTGCCGCTTTAAGGAGCTTCGTCCCTAAAAATTTTGCGCAGCTTGCACTAAATCTCGCAAGGCTGGGTCACAGCAGACCTAGTCGGTACCTAGCTGGTACTGGCTTGGCTGGGCTTTTACCCTCTCACCTGTCTCTTTCCCACCCCTTGCTATACTATACTATACTATACTATACTATACTATACTATACTACACTATACTATACTATACTATACTATACTATACTATACTATACTATACTATACTATACTATACTATACTATACTATACTATACTATACTATACTATACTATACTATACTATACTTGTCTATGCTTACTATCTTTTTCTCTATCTGTCCTTCTCTTTCATTCGCTCATCTCTCTGTACTCGTCCTCGCACCCATTAGAGTTATTGCATTCCTCGCCGGACAAATCGGCGCACGTGTTCTGGGAGCGAAGCAGACGAGGAAGAAGAGGAAGCCGATGAAGGAGAGGAAGAAGAGTGCGCGTGCCGGTTCATGATGATGATAATTTTCTATCTTCGACACACGGCAAGCCTCGATCATATCAACTCTGTGTGTGTGTGTGTGTGTGTGTGTGTGTGTGTGTGTGTGTGTGTGTGTGTGTGTGTGTGTGTGCGCGTGTGCGCGCGCGTGTGTGTGTGTGTGTGTGTGTGTGTGTGTGTGTGTGTGTGTGTGTGTTAGTGTGTGTGTGTGTGTGTGCGCGTGTGTGTGTGTGTGTGTGTGTGTGTGTGTGTGTGTGTGTGTGTGTGTGTGTGTGTGTGGGTGTGTGGGTGTGTGTGTGTGTGTGTGTGTGTGTGTGTGTGCGCGCGCGTGCGCTCTTATGCTGCAGTTACAAAAGGCGCTTGCCATCGCCAACGAGTCTGATCGCACAGAATACCTCGATTGTGATTCGCCCGATTACGCAAACTTCGGAACGGAAGCCAACCCATTTGCAATCGGGATTGGTCACATTCGAGATAGTCTCACGTGAGTGGGGTATAACTTATTTCTAAAGCAGCCTCTTCCACAACCTCCCTCGAGTCTTAAATCGTCGCTCTCAGCAAACACTGTGCCACTGCATCCACTCGTGTTGTCAGGAGGTGGTCATATTCCTTGAATATTTGACACAACATAATACACTCAGGTTTATACGCGACAGACAAGTGCAGACATTGCGACTCTAAAGCCAACCTAGAGCATATCCTATGGGGGATGTCCGGGTATAATACACCATAACCGTGCTACAGCCTCAAACAGCGACAGCCTCCGCGCGCGCTGGGAGTATGCATTGCTCTGCTCGGACCTGGAGCACCAACTCTGGGCTGTCCAGCGAGCCGAGGAAGCCGCCAAGGGCCAGCAACCCTTGGCCGAAGCCTAGGCGGGGTCCAGGCCGATCCCACCAATTCGCTGGGCATTTAATAAAGTTCTTTGATCAGATTTGAACGAACAAACTTCCTAAATATTGAACAAGGGAGATACACTGCTCAGGTACCAAAATATACGTCAGGTAAGAAAATATACAAAATGGCCGCTTGTGGGTCGTCAGCGGAGCCACGGAGCGATGCGCCATTGGAAACGTCACATCTTGCGCGAGCACGTGACGTGAAGCTCATACCATGTCGCGACCTCGGGGTACAGTATAGGAACCGATATTGGCTTTTTAAAAACACCTTAAAATTAATTTTTCAGGGTTCGCTCACGCGTACCAGTACATTTTCTAGGCTCTTGACGCAAAAAGAAAGAAAGAAAGAAAGAAAGAAAGAAAGAAAGAAAGAAAGAAAGAAAGAAAGAAAGAAAGAAAGAAAGAAAGAAAGAAAGAAAGAAAGAAAGAAAGAAAGAAAGAAAGAAAGAAAGAAAGAAAGAAAGAAAGAAAGAAACGACAGCTGCAAATTTTCGTGTCGGTACCCGTTTAAGAACGTGAAACATAATGAACATTGATTCCTTACGCAAAACATTTCTTTGGCCCGTAGATATCGCCGGTCATACTAACACCATTTCAAGTTCTGTTCTTTGTATACAGTGCTTCCTCGCGTTCCGTTTCTTTATTGCAGTGTTCTGCGCCTATTATCGACGGTCCTAGTCTTTCAGTGCCAACCAGCAGGATGTCAGTATTCATCAAAAGGTGTCACGTTTTCAGGCCACCCTAGCCGTGACAGTTTCCAACGAACCTGTCACAGCGGCGCTTATTTCCCTCGACATCGTGCCTGCTATCGCCTTGTGCATCGGTGGACTTCCCCCGTCTCTAATATCATCCTTGCTATGGTATCCAGCGTTGGTGGAGTTCCCGTGCCTCTGTATCTTATCACCGTTTCGGTTGCAGTACTCATCCAAACGCACTCACGCACCCCTACACTCGTCTCCACGCATTGCACTTACAAGAGGTGTGATTGCTCCACCTTGCGTAAGCACATCCTGAGACGTAAGCGCACGTCATACGTGTGAACATTCTCGGCACTAGCATCAATAAGGTCACGCAGATCTATCAGGTACTCATATACATTAGCAGTGATCGCCATGCCCTGAAAGTATTGAATGCTTCGGTTTTGTTTTGCTCTTTGTGCTTGTATGTGTGTTCGTTCTTATAGTCCGCTCTTTAACTAAGTACTAAAGGCACACACATAAAAAAAAATATTGTGGGGCCTTGCTCCATCGGGAAAACGGGGGCAAGCTAAGCTTGAAGTGTGCGCAGCCGACCTACTACTTGTCTTTTAGAGCGCAGCTCTTAGGCGCCCGTCCCTGCGTTGAGCGGCGTCGCCGTCGCCGCCGTTGGCGTAAATGAGGAAAGAAATACCCAGGATCGAACGGGCTTTGGACCCTGGCGCTCTGCCTCGCAGTCGGGTATTCTACCACAGCGCCACGCTGGTGCTTGAATCTCATTTGCAAAAACAACCCATACAGACGTCATGTCGGGCAAGGAATCGCGTTAACCTATTTAATATAGCGTGGCAGAAGAGTAAAATAACAACCAGTCATCATGCGATGCTAACTGCGCAACGAGTGTGTGGTTTAATGCTTCCTACCCACATCAAGGTGATCAGCCATAATTCTTCATCGTCATCAACCGCATGCAGCATCTACAAAGTGCACATAGTACCTTACAGATGTGGAGCGGGTACCTCGCTTATTCGCAGAAAGACGAATAATGGCGTAGTGGGAGCTGTCCTACTTCACAAAAATTATGATTTATGGCGTACTGGATACCTTGCATGTGTATTTGTATTAATTAGTTGCCCCAAGAGAGTTTAGAAAGGCTCTAGAAAGGCTGCTCTTTCCGCTTTCCATCGGACTGTACTGCGCGTTCCGCGCAGCTCTTAGGCGCCCGTTCCTGCGTTGAGCGGCGTTGCCGTTGGCGTCGGCGTAACCGATAGAGCGAACGAGGACGAAAGAGAGCGAACGTGTATCACTCGAGCGCTAGTAGTTTCTGTGGCAATATACAACTGCGAAAAGACATAACTTCAAACACAGTTGGTTCTGCCCGAACACGAAGCTGCGCTCAGAATTCGCATTAGGCAGTATCCTAATCTTCGGTAATCTTTCTTTCTTTCTTTCTTTCTTTCTTTCTTTCTTTCTTTCTTTCTTTCTTTCTTTCTTTCTTTCTTTCTTTTGCATTTCGCAATGCTCCCTCCTAATTGTTTCCTTCCTCCATGCCATGAACTGGACCTTTACACACGTGCTTAACAGTGCAGCACTTCAGTTGCTACAGCCAACAACGACGGTCATGCGTTCATATCTGAACGGTGCTCGGCTGCTGATCCGTAGGCCGCGGGTTCGATCCCGTCCGCGGCGGTCGCATTTTGATGGAGGCGGAACGCGACAGGCTCGTGTACTGTGCGATGTCAGTACACTTTAAAGGACACCAGATGGTCGAAATTTGCGGAGCCCTCCATTACGGCGTGCCTCATAATCACATCGTGGTTTTGGCATGTAAAAACACAGATATATGCGTTCATATCCAGCCAACGATTAATTATGGCAATGTAAAATTACAAGCAGCCTACATAAAAAAAAAACAGATTGTCATATTAGAAACGCCTGGTCGGCGACCAAGCCAACGATCGATAAAGCATCAATTATTGGAAAATGGTGCATACAAACACGCAGGTGGTCGGCGCGCTTTCTAGGGCCGCATTTGATTGCGCTCGCGGATGCCGGGTGTTTTTTATTTGTTTCGTTGTTTTCTTTCGCCCACACCTACAATGCCAACGACGCTTCTGAGATCATTCAAGCTTCGCTTGAAAAATGTTATAACAACGTGAATGCGTTACTGAGTCGGCTGTCTGGCATACAGTGAGCGTTTTGTCTGCAGTGTCCTCTAATGACGATAAGGAATGAAGAGTTTTTAATTTTAGGAAGCTTCGAGCGCTCCTCGTCGATTCAGCAAGCATTGTTCGAGTTTTAAAAAATACTCACTTTCGGCACTGACAAAAGCATACTCGTGACAAAGTGAAGTCAACAACTATGAAATATTCGTTTCTGAGCGAACGACGTTTTGCCAGTCGCGAAGCGGTTTCCGTTTTTCTCAAAAAAGCAAGCTATCCGCATTGTTCCTCGTCGTGTATGAGCTCTGTCAATTATTTCGAGCTATCTCGACTCATTTTTCGGAGCGTTCGCATTCTCGTTCGAGTTAAATGACTGATTTAAGGGTTTCCTTTTGTACCGGCGCGCCGATTTCGAACAATAGATTTGAGTTTTTGAACCGCGAAATTTTCTTTGGCGGATATTTTGCCGACGGACAGCGATCTGTGTAATGGGACCCCAAGCACAATGGAAAACAATACCGAGCTCGTGCCGCACAATGCACAATCCACGATGAGATCCGCACAATGCATGATAAACGTAGTCGAGAGGAAGCGCTCCGTTTCAAATTACCTCAAAACTGCAATTTCTTCACTGCGCCTTCATGACAGGTCCAATCTCCCTTTGATCCGCGGTTTCTTTCTTTCTTTTCTCTTTTCCCCTTACTAATGGAACAGCTGCAAGCCGATCATTGCCTTTACGGGCGAGCTTATTCGCTTCCTTTCTAAAATGTTTATGCAGCCTATACCGCCCTGTTATTGGCTCGTTTCACCTTGCGCATAGAACATTCTGACACGTGTACTTGGTTTTTTTTTTTTTTTTTTTTTTTTGCGACCGGGTCTAGCTCGTGTTATCGCTTGGCGCAGGCCGCACCTGAATGTATCGAAACCTTCGAGCCATTGGCGTAGCCTTAGGGGAGGGGGGGGGGGGGGGGTTAGTAGTCAAATTCGCCTATCATAGAATACCTATACTGTAAGTGCAGTTGCGCAGTGCCCACTACGCCATAATTATTCCTTTTGCGAATCAGCGAAGGGCTCCTTAGTTGTCCGTAAGGCAACACGCGAACCTATGCAGCTGCTCATTTTGTTGACGCTTTTGCTGCTGATGATGATTAAATATGCCTGAGCGCTTTGTAATAGGTGGGCCTTTAAAACACGCACTCGTCGCGCAACTCGCATGTTTTTACCCCTGGCGCGATTCTACGCTTCTGCCACACAATATTACATGCATTAAGGAGACTCTTCCCCCTACATGACATTCATATAGTGTTTTCTTCCGAATGAGTTTCGAGCAATAGCGGGGCTCTGTGGTAGGACACCTGCTTGCCAGGCAGAGGGCCTGGGTTCCATTCTCACTCGAGCCTAAGATTTTTATTATTTATTTTATTTGCATCTTTCTCGATTTTTCGGTCACGGAAAAGACGGTGATTTTTCGCCCACAACCAACGACACCGACACCGAACTTTCTGCGAAACGAGCTTTTAAGCCCCGCCACGGTGGTCTAGTGGTTATGGCGCTCGACTGCTGACCCGAAGGTCGCGGGATCGAATCCCGGCCGCGGCGGCTGCATTTTCGATGGAGGCGAAAATGTTTGAGGCCCGTGTACTTAGATTTAGGTGCACGTTAAAGAACCCCAGGTGGTTGAAATTTCCGGAGCCATCCACTACGGCGTCTCTCATAATCATATCGTGGTTTTGGGACGTTAAACCCCAGATATCATCATCAACGAGCTTTTAACGCTGTCGCGTTAAAAAAGCTACGTCGTTTTGTACAAGCGTCGTCTTCTGTATTGGTACTTCACGCCCGCACATCTGCACCAACCAATCGGAACCGCAGCTGAGATGGTTCGGAAAAATCGTAAACTAGCGCTGCACCGCTCCTGCACATATTCAAACGCGAAAATTTACCGTCGGCGTCGGCGGCGTCAGCACGAGTGATGCAAGAAATCATCATCACGTGATGACGTCCCCATATGACGTCATCATGACATCAACAGAACGCCAAATTTTGTGATGTCTCGCGACGTCACTATCACGTCACAACGTGACCGCGCGTGATGACGTCCTCAGATGACATCGTTGGTCAGAGGTGGGCCGATCTCGGGGGCAGTGCAAAAGCAGGTGAGGCGCAGAAAGCCTGCAATGTCTTCCGATCCTGGAGGCAATGCAAAACCGCGTTAGGTGCAGAAAGCGTTCGGAGGGGGGCGAGGGAGGATCAATACATCGAGTGAGAAGAAGAAGATGGCTTTCGCCTTCGAGTCACCTTAGGCGAAGGCATAAGGGACCCTGTGATCTGTTTCCCTCTTCTTCGCATAAATGAATATTATATAGTCATCATGGCTCTTATATTTACTACATTCTCCGCAGTCCAGTGACACTAGTCACGTGACTGGAAGTGGGAAGGATGGAATTATACTATAGGCGCTCTGTGCTCAGCACGGCTCGCTTAAGAAAGCGCAGCCTTGGGAAGTCGCCCTTCTTGCAGACATTCCGGAAGTCGTCCAAGTCGATGTTGTCGGCCAGCAGGCAACCGACGTGGTGCTTTCGAGACAGCTTGTCAATCTGCGTCATCGAAATACACAACGCATACGACGTTACGTAAAGGCGGCGATGGCAACGATACACTTGCTGACGGCGCAAGTTCGCGCTACACTTATCAGAGCGACAAGCGATCGAGAAGCTATCCATTGTAGACGTCCTTCAATGTAAGCAACCGCCTGCTCCGCCCCCGTCAGGAAGCCTATTAAGAGTGCTACAGTTTATCTAGCGTGATGTAAGCATCAATCTAATACTGTGTAAGATCATAATTGTTGGCGTTTAACGTCCCAAAACCACGATATGATTATGAGAGACGCCGTAGTGGAGGGCTCCGGGAATTTCGACCACCTGGGGTTCCTTAACGTGCACTTAAATCTAAGCACACGGGCCTACATCTGGCACTCTGCATCCATGGGAATGCGGCCGCCGCGGTTGGCATTCGATCTCGCGACCTTCGGGTCAGCAGCTGAGCTCCGTAACCATTGATCAACCATGGCGGACTGAGGTACGTTCTCATTGCAATAAATTTAAAAGGCCTTCCGTCTGCATGCCTTTGTTTTTATCTGTTTTTTACTGACATGATATAATTAGATGTTAGCGCAAAAACAATGCACCGGCTTCTCCTCAGCTCTTAGAGGGGTCAACCCAGGGGCGTAGCCAGAAATTTTTTTCGTGGGGGGGGAGGGGGTTCAACCATACTTTATGTATGTTAGCGCGTGCGTTTGCATGTGTGCGTATATATATATATATATATATATATATATATATATATATATATATATATATATATATATATATATATGTATATATATACGTAAGTAAAATTGAAAATTTGGGGGGGGGGTTTTTGGGGGGGGGGGGAGTGCGATAGTAAACCGGTGGCGAGTAAAGCAGTAAAAAGTAAAGATTTCGCTGTGGTAAACACTGGCGCACACTGCATGTTTCACCCCTCCCCAGGCTTCTTGTTAGTGGAGCTGAAACACCCTTCTCTACATGCTTAACTCCTCCACAGTTCTTTCTCGTGACGTCACGTGAACACACTGCTGGCGTCACGAATTGTGCCGAAAAGACGGGAACCGCCAGAAGAGAATAACGCGCTCGTTCTTAGTACTTTTTAGAGGTTGTTCAAGGGTCCAATAAAAACACGCATCCCTTCCTTTTCGTCTCTCATGTTCGCGTTTCACGAGAGCCGCAGCTGCCGCTTCTCTCTCTGCAGTTCAAGATCGTTTCATTTCTCGGGTGTCTCGTATGCATATTCAACGCGGTTCGCGCGTGACCGAGTCCAAGTCAAGTGTGACGCCCGCACTCACCCCCAAGTGTGACACTGGGTCAAGCACGAGTACGGCCCGGTTCGGAAAAAGATATCGCCGCGCTACCCGGCTGCCTCACTCAACGAACGAGACATCCGAGACTGACTGTAGCTCTACAAGTGTCAGGCTAGTTGCGGTTCACCGCCACTGCGTGTGCATTGTGTAAACGCAGCTGTGATAGGCCAACGCCAGTAGCCCTGCACGTGTTTTTTCTACTAGCAGTTTGGTTCACCGATATCCACTAGGAGGAGCTGGATGGCGCATCGAGCCAGAGCCATATATACCCTTCTCTGCATCGAGCACGCGGGCGTGAAGCCACCGGAAGCAGCCGTTTTTGTCCCGGAAGCCACCGCCATCACTAGTCAATTGCTGCCGGCGCGAGAGCTTTTCTCTTCTTTTTTAAAGAAATGCCTGCCTGTGGCGCAGTAAACTGTACGAATCGACCGGAACAGTCGTCAGGGAAGACATTTCACGCGTAAGTACCTCAAAGTTGTATTACTTTTTACGCATTTTGTACGTTGCAGCACTCCGCCGTATTTGGACGGTGTCGGCACGGCGTCTGTCATCTTTCGTGTAGCGTTAGTCGGCGTCTAAAGTTAGGCGTGTATGAAACGAGAGATTGAAAAGAAAGAGAAAAACGATCATAACAACAGCTGCCACCCGAGAATATTTGAATTGCGCGACTAAGACGTACAGGAGACGCCAACTTCCGGGACAAACAGGGAACCTTCCGGTGGCTTCACAAGCGCTCGCCTCGCAGAGCGGGGATGCGCCGTCCAGCCTTTTTAATGGAGGTCAGTGGTTTGGTTTACGTCTATGAATGAAAACTTCAAAAGAAAAGGAGAAAAACATGCTTTTAAATGAAAAGTCAAACGCCACGGCACTCTGATAGGCCTTTTTTAGTTAAACCCAGCTTTGTGTGTTAACGTACTGCGCAAAAGACGCCACCCCAACCATGAAAATGACATAGAAATCTCTTTCCTTCCGAAAACTGGAATACTCTGTTCGCATCAATCGCCAGGATCACTAACCCTGACACATTCCTCGAAGACAATATATTTTATTATCCGCATGATTTGTATTTCAAATTTCCTGTATTCCCTAAGCGTTTTGGCTTGTTTTTATTGTTCGTTCTTTGCCCTTCCATTCTACAATGATGTAAGGCGCTGAAGGTAAAATAAAATAAAATAGAGAAATAGCCCATCAACGTATTGTGTTCCTACTACCCCCCCCCCCGCTAACCCACCGCTTAAAAAAGGGGGGGGGGGGGAGCTGGAAGTCTTCATCCACCATTCGCTGCAAATGCGCACATTTACGGCTACAGTAAATGTAGTAGGAAATCACATGTCGCACTGAGTACCGTGTTGCCACCATCCAGTGTAATCCTCCCCGCTCAGATAAAGTACGAAGGTCACGGAGAACGTTTCCGCGTCACGTATACGACGAGTCACATCCTTGCTCACACGAGGCTTGATCTTGAAAGCCGATAAGAATGGCCAAACCTTTTGTGTTCCACTGCTGCAATCATCCCGCAGTCATCACCGAAGTGAAGGCAAAAAGGAAGCAAGCGCAGTGAAAACAAGATAGAGCTGCAGGCATCAAAAAGAAAGTACGACAATTTGTTCCTCAGTCCTGTCGACCTTTGCCTCGCTTGAACAAAGAACGTCGAGAGCCCAAAAATGCGCGGAGCAAGATAACGCAGTCACAACGAAAAGTGAAGCAGTTCGTATCCATCGAAATACGAGTGCCTCGGCCGGGATCGAACCTGTGACCTATGGGTCAGCAGCCGAGCACCGTAACCACTGTACCACAGAGACCAACCGCGACTGGAACAACGACACAAATGAATAAATACGACAGAACAATCGCTGATATGGAATGCGTTCCTTTGTGTATTGGTTCTATTCGCGTCAGGGCCGTAGTCAGAAAATTTTTTCGGGGGAGAAAGGGGGGGGGGGCAGGGTAAACAACCTTTTAGAGTTTTAATGCCAGGGCGCTACAGCGGCTTGCGTACATAAGAGAACTTTTTGTTGGGTGAGTTGGTGTACGTTCATAATAGCTTTAAGGCACGAGAGAACACAGTCACGAGAAAGGACAGCGCTCTGTCCCGTGTCTTTTCTCGTGGTTGTGTTCTTTCGTATCTAGCAAATATGAAAGTTGCGTACGTAAGCTCTTGCGTTCCTTTGTATTCTCTGTGGGTGCGGCTGGGAGTACAAAGGAACACAAGAGCGTGCGTACGCAAGCGGCTTGGGGCCTCCAGTACTAAAACTCTTTTACGTATGTTCGTGCGTGTGTATATACATATGCGAATTTTAAAACATCGGAAGAAAGGGTGGGGGGAGGGTTCTACCCTCCCTGACTACGCCAGTGATTCGCGCTGTCTCATCCTCAGTTCTAAATATGTACAAACTAGTCCTAATGAAGTTCTTACTGAAGCCAAGTATCTTCTGTGACTTCTTGCACACACGAGCGCAGTCAACCACTGCGTAACCAACTTATACCTTTATCTCCATCGACGTGTCGTCATCGAAACCGAGCCAAGCCTTGCCCACGTGCACGTACGTCGACAGAGTGGCGTCGTCGAAGTGCCGGTGTGGATCTCTGTACTCCTCACAAAGCTAGGCAAGGACGAGAAATAAAAGAATAGAGAAAACGAGACTTTAATAAACGCTCTAGCCTTATCATTGGTGTCATCAGGTTTAGCAGACATTAGAGCATTTTTATCTTTAGCTATAGGTGGTTTTCCACTCGATGCATGGATTCCGCCATCTTGTGCTCGTATACACGTATGGTTTCCGACTTTTGTGGGTCGTGACGTCAAACTCACGAGTTCGTAAGAATCCATCCATATGCAGCCGTTTTCATGCGTATGAGTAGACTGTAATGCCGTTCATTAAGTTATTAGGGCCTCATCATTATGGCCTTAGATGCCTCATCAAAGGCGAAAATTGACCGTTTGCATCAACGTGAGCGATGCAAAAGATCGTCATCACGTGTTGACGTCACCATCTGACGTCATCGTGACGTCACAGATCGCCATAATTTGTGGCGTCATGAAATGACGTCATTTCATAACATCATCGCTTGGTCAACGGTGCCCTGATCACGGAGGCAGTGCAAAACCAGGTGCGGTGCAGAAAGCTTGCAATTCCTCCGATCTTGGAGGCAGGGCAAAAGCACGTTAAGTGCAGAAAGCTTTCGGAGGGGGGCGTAGCATGATCGATACAACGACTGAGGAGAAAAAGATGGCTTTCGCTTTCGACTCATCTTAGACGAATGCATAAGGGTCGCTGTGGGTTTTTACGCGTACAAGAAGGCAGCGTTAGCAGCGCAAGATGGCGACACTTAAATGCACGCGCATCCGTAAAATAGTTTACAGTAGTGAACCAACCCTATCTGTGTCGTTCCCTGAAACCCCTTTCCCGGCATGGAGTAACTAAGGAGGTTGAAAATAAATTGCTGGAGTGGCGATTATTGCGCAAGAGTGAAGCCGTGCCCACCAAAAGTTGGCGGCTGCGCCCGCCATCTTAGTAGGGGCACGATGAACCATCGACGTCTGGCCAAGGAATGCGCGTGTCTTCCTCGCACGCCAGACGAGTTTAATATGGCAGCTTTTACGGGTCAGATACTGCTTCAAGTGTGTCATTGTGATACTAGTTTTCGCAAATGAGCCTCAAAGCCATGGTAAATTTTATTGGAGATCAATCGCCAATACGCCTCTCGACGGGTTGCTTTTGTCGGCAACAACGATCTTTTACTTATATTTAACGTAGCATTTACACTAACAGATCAAAGCCTTTTGATCTCTAAGCAGGCACCACCAGAAAAGAGCGTGTTTCCGAGCTCTTTGGTGGGCAAAAGCTGGCTTCACTTTTGCTGGCAAGGCGTTGCGAGAGCTTCCACTCCAGAGGGAGTAACGGGCGAATCGAACACTCAGGACGACCTCTCCACGCTCCCTTCGCTAAAGGGACACTTAAGTGAATCAATGAATCAGTTTAAACTGAAAAGTCACAATGTACTTTGAAAACTTTACTGTCGTTTATTACACCATCATATAGGTTTATTAATAAAAGAGAAAATTAACTGTAGAAGTTTAGTAAGCTGGTCCAGCTGGTTTGACTCCAGGAAAAATAAAGATCGCAAGAACGGAAACGCAAACACAAAGAAAGGTAAGGACAGTAGTAGCGCTTGTTCGTGTCCTTACCTCCTTGTGTACCATGCTTCTAGCGCTGCATTTGCAATTTTTCAATAAAAGCCTTGGATATTTTGCCATTTTTCAATAAGAGCGTGAATGAAAAGAAGTGTACATATTTACGTTTTATTTGGGCTTTTTGTTTGCCATGTAATGTACTGTACATATGTATATCCATCTTCTTGTGACAAATTTGTATGCGTGTGTATATACGTGTGTGAAACATCGATTGTACGTGTTGCCTCCGCGTCATTTCATGTTTTGTTTTCATGTAACTGAAGCCTGTTTTGTCATTCTCGTAAACGTATGTCTAGCAAGCAAATGTTACGTTGAATTGTAATTGATGTTAACCGTCTGTCATAATAATTTTTTCTAAACACAGTACGTTCTACTCTAAATCGTTACTGTATTTCAAGGCGACAGCCTTACATGCCTCATCAAACGCGAAAATAGACCCGCTGTAATAATAATATCTGGGGTTTAACGTCCCAAAATCACGATATGATTATGAGGGACGCCGTACTGGAGGGCTCCGGACATTTCGACCACCTGGGGTTCTTTAACATGCAACCTAAATCTAAGTACACGAGACTTAAACATTTTCGCCTCCATCGAAAATGCAGCCGCCGCGGCCGGGATTCGATCCCACGACCTTCGGGTCAGCAGTCGAGCGCGCCATAGCCTATAGACTACAGTGGCGGGGCGAAAATTGACCGGCGTCAACACGAGTAATACAAAAAAAATTATCATCACGTGATGACGTCATCGCGACGCCAGAGATCTTTATAATTTGTGCCGTCATCATGACGTCACATCACGTGGCGTCACACGACGACGTCATCACTTGGCCAAAGGTGGGACGATCATGGAGGCAGTGCAAAACCACGTTAGGTGCGGAAAGCTTTCGATGGGTGGCGGGGCAGGATCGATACATCGACTGAGCGAAAAAATAAAGATGGCTTTCACCTTCGAGTCGTCTTAAGTGAAACCATAAAGGGCCCTGCGAATTTTTAGTACACTAAAATCTTTACCATTTGTTTTAAACACTTCCACGTCTGTGAAATACGCTTGAAACTTCTCTTTCGGACTGCCTGGTTTTGGTAGTCTTACGCGTTGGTCATCGTGGGCAGCGATGCTATGTAAATATATGTGCATAAGTATAACCAGTTGTTTGTGACAAATTATTCGTATATGTGTGTGAGTGAAACATCATTTGTACATGTTGCTTCCACGTTTTTCCATATGCCGATTTATGTCTACGTGACTGAATTTCTGATTCTCGTAAACGCATGTCTAGTATTAAAAATGTTGCGTTCAACTGTATAGATATTAATCACCCCGCCAGGGTGGTCTAGTGGTTATGGCGCTTGACTGCTGATCCGAAGTTCGCGGAATCAAATCCCGGCCGCGGCGGCTTCATTTTCGGTGGAGGCGAAAATGTTTGAGGCCCGTGTACTTAGATTTAGGTGCACGTTAAAGAACCCCAGGTGGTGGAAATTTCCGGAGTCCTCCACTACGGCGTCTCTCATAATCATATCGTGGTTTTGGGACGTTAAACTCCAGATATTATTATTGTGTAGATATTAATCGTCTGTGATCATTCTTTTTTTCTAACCACACTCAAGTTCATTTTTTTTTTTTCGCCCCCAAATCTCTGCGCATGAAACTCAGCGTGTCACGATTTCAAAGTGATTCTTTCGTATTTCGGCCGCATTGGTTCAACGAAAAAACTCGGTAGGTCAAGTTTTCGACCAACTTGGAGGAAAAACGTAACCTAATTTTTACCGATTAATACGTTAGTTTCCATGCCTATACATGTGAATAGTGATCCTGTTGCTGCACACACTCCGCATTTCATCGTTGCAAAATTTGTCTTCTACGCGTTTATTGATACATTCACGTTACAAACACATCGTACCTATGTTCAGCTTTAGTTGCCAGATATACGCGATAGCTATGATGATAATAGTTACGCGTTTGTATGCGGCACCCTGTCATACCCCTGTATACAAGAAGCGCATTTTTAGCTATGCCTTGCATTCCATGACGAAGGCCGGACCCCGGCCGAAACGTTGGAAGGACTGAACATTTTTCGTCCGTTCGTCCGTTGTTATTGTTGTGTATCAACATATGCGCCGCTGCTACGTGCTGATCGCGGTGATATTCGCCAGCCACATCTCACGATAACCCAGCAGCGTCTGTGGTGACGTCATCCGAAAATCCACTATAAAAAGCACTTCTTTGAATAACGCTTTGTTCGTTCTTTGCTAGCTGCTTGTCGAGATACTTCAGTTATGAACGCTTACGAAGCACTGGATCCGGAGAAACAAACCCTATATATATATATATATATATATATATATATATATATATATATATATATATATATATATATATATATATATATATATATATATCCCTTTATAAAGTCTTTTGACTTTCTTGCGCAACACCTGACTAGCCACGTATATGACTCCGTTTAAAGAGCATGTGAACTCTCTTTAGAGATTATTATACTCTTGTCGGAGAGTCGCGGGACCCAAAAGGAAGTTAACGTGTCTCTTTAAAGAGAGCCATATGAGTACGTGGCTAGTCAGGACTCGCCGAAAAGAGTAACACACACTTTTTTTTCTGAGAGCGCCCATCTCTCACAGTTATTCGCGAAACCAGTGGAATAAGCGGACACCTCAGAGTAGGAGAATTCCGTGTTAACGTAAGACGCCAACGATCCGACGCCTGGAGAGGTGGAAGAGTTGGTGTCGTCCAGGTTGAAGACGTTGAACTTGTACACGGCCAGCGACACGCTCAGGCAGACGTGATCGCGGTCGGGATACACCAGCCTCAAGCTATCGGCCAGCCGCATCGCATTTTCCTGAGAAGAAAAAGATGAAAGATAAATGCTTAGACAGAAATCGTCGAGGATGATAGTCGACATAATCTGTAACAGCCGAAAGCTACGAGAAAGCGTTCTTGCGCCTTTGCAAGGGAACGGTGCGCTTGAAAACTAGAATATGTCGTAACAGTGACGTTATCAGCACATTTGCAGCGGTAGTACTACTAATCAACAGGACGTGTGTTTGAAAGAACAGTGACCCCATCCGGCAGTGCGAATGCACGGGCGATTTGCAGCCGGTGCGAGTGCCTTTGTTATAACTTCCCACGCACGCTTTTAACAGCGTCCGTCTCGTTGGTACAGTGGTTACGGTGTTCTGGCTGTTGACCCCTAATGTCTCGGGTTCGATCTCGGCCACAGCGGTCGCATCTCGATGAAGGCGAAATGCTAGATGCATGGACTGTGCGATGTCAGTGCGCGTTGAAGAACACCAGATGGCCGAAATTCCCGGAGCCCTCCCCTACGGTGTGATGATGCGTCATAATCATATCGTAGTTTCAGTCAACCCCACTTTTGTTTTGGCACGTAAAAGCCGATATATTATTGAAACGGAGAACTATTTTTGCACGCTTTTATTCCGATACAGAGTTCAGGCGATGCGTCTGCGGCATTAAGCGGTGATAAGGCTGCACTCCCGTCTGGTCGGAAATAGCAGTCACGCAGAACTGCGCCCAGAGGAGTGGTTCGCATGTTTACAGGAAGCTTAACAGCCATCTTCGCAGACATAACGGCAATAAACATTGAAAGCAGCGTACAGTCGGTACACAGATAACGGGGTTAATTATGCTTCCCGTTTGCGCGAGTTGCCATGGCCCCGCATAATATTGCGACGGGAATTGTCGAGTGTCAGCTATATATCACTGTCAGTACGGGTAGCGTAAATGACCCGACGGTCGTCCGTCCTCGTCGTGAAAACACGCCAACGCGCTGGGTGGCACGAAGGAAATTATTGGGGAAACCATCAGCGTTGTGGAATACGCGCAAAGGGTGCTCACACGCAGGACATTCCCAAAGGTGTTGTATTACTCCTGATGAGGCAAGTTTCTTTGGCATAGTGGTTAGACCATCGGGCGTCAATACTACAGTCCACTACAACCTGAAAATAAATACAAGCTCCACTCACTGTGTGCGCTGTCCCACCCAGATAGAATTTGCATAAACGTTCTATAATATCGCACTTTATAACTTCCATGACGTCAGCCCCGCCACGGTGGTCTAGTGGTTATGGCGCTCGACTGCTGACCCGAAGGTCGCGGGATCGAATCCCGGCCACGGCGGCTGCATTTTCGATGGAGGCGAAAATGTTTGAGGCCCGTGTACTTAGATTTAGGTGCACGTTAAAGAACCCCAGGCGGTCGAAATTTCCGGAGCCCTCCACTACGGCGTCTCTCATAATCATATCGTGGTTTTGGGACGTTAAACCCCAGATATTATTATTAGTCTACCCGTACAGACACATATTCGTGTCGCTGGTTTCAAGACGAAAACTTGAACATCCTGGCAAAATTTAATGTAAGATTCTGACGTCACTGCTTAGCCAAAGATCATAATTTAAATAGGAATGGCGAACATTTAGGTTTTTATAAGCATGGTGTTTGCATAAGCAGACAAAAAACCATTATGTTTCGAAAAAAAAAAACCAGCCTGCACGACTCTCTTATGTGATTGACAAGAGCGCCGCGGTTTTGCAGGCAGAGCTTGTATTTATTCTGCGGTATTTCCTCCTCAAACGCGGATGTATACAAGCCTACCCCAATCGGCGCGCACTCCGGACTTACGTCATGAGCCGGGCGGCTGGCAACCCCGCCTTCGGAGAACATTACCGAGTGTATGAGCTGGACTATTTCTGTAGTCGCGGAAGCGATCGGCTGGCGCTCTTCGGTCATCTGGGCGGGGCCTCTCCGGAATCCGTAAGTCGTATCCGACTATAGGTTGGAACAAATCTGGTTTGAACCGACCATAGATGCCCATAGTTCAACTGCCGGCGGCGCAACATTTTTATTTATATTCATACGTTTATCGTGATTTTGGGACGTAAAACCCCCACAAGTATTATTATATCGTGGTTGACATGCGCACTCACCATGGAATAGGACTTGCGGTTGGCCGACGCAAATGGATTCGGAACCGAGGTGCCGATGGTGTGCACATGGCGTGGGTCGTTGCGCAGAAATACCTTGTGCACTGACCTGCGGTACGTATGTGCAATTCATTTGTACTTAATGTAATCACGGCGGCAGCGATCTCGGGGTACTAGCGCGCTGAGAAGCTGAGCAAACGTGAAGCGTGAGTGCGCGACAGGCACTTCCAGTGACAACCGAAACATCGATAATTGATAATCATGGTGAACGACGGCAACTGCCGAAAATAAAAACAACGTGCGCGATAAAATGGTGCACTAAAGCCATCTTGGCCACCATGCTATCTTACAGCACTCTGAAAAGCAGCGTCAGCAGCGTACCTGAATACTATCTATTGTCCAAGATGCTGCAGATGCACTTACGTCGCTTCCATGAAAAACAAGATTCATTTTCACTGATAACGGCACTTTCTGTGACATGACACATCGTCAGCTTCATATAAAGTGTTTTAGTAATAGTTGTTCGCGAGCAAAAAGGGCACGTCACGTTTAGTTAATTATGTGCACTGCGGATCGTTTAAATCTCTGTGCACCTTAAGACCAGTAGTCACTGCTTCACCATGATAGCAATGTTACCGTATTTGCACGATCCTAATCCGCACTTTCCTATAATTAGTCCTCAAATCGGGCTCGAGGAAGAAATCGGCATCAAGTTTTTTTTTTCCTAATTCAAATTATCGGCGCTTTACAATTGGGTGCGCGCTAGAATCGTACAAATACGGTATGTCGCGCACCTATAGTGGCCTGAAGCCACACGGCTCATGGCTCGCTCAGTTGTGGTACTCAATGCTCTGCCGAGACATGTCGTGAAAGACGCTTCGCTTCAGTGTCAAACGATTTTATGTATACACCGTAGAACAGGGCTTCACGTTGTTCAATTCATAAAACTCTTCCTAAATTTTACTGAAGATAACGATATACTACTTCGTACGTTAGCGAAATTGTGGTACAACTTTTTCCATACTGCTACTTTTTTTTTAATACGAACACGCAAGCTTGTCGAATTTCGTATTAGACTACCAAGTAATATTCGATCGATTTTTTTTTCACCACTCGCATCAGACTTCGAAGGTTAGACACGACACTACGGCCGCTGATGATTTAGTGGGTTGATTGAAAGAATTGCCCCTTCAGTGTACTAACGTACACTCTTGTTATGCTCCTGGTTCTTTTATTGATGGCACGAGCAACGAGTGACACTCTTGCTCCTCTTCCAAGCACTTCCGGTCGAGCACTCACTTCCGGTATTCCGAATATTCAGAAAATTTGTTTTAAAAAACAAAAGTGGTTCGAAATTGAAGGCATCTGGTTCAAGTATAGAGTTATATTGGATGCATATGATATCGGAGAGTGAATTTAGTTAAAATAAAGGCCAAATAACTGTCCGGGTAATTAAGAAAAATTTAATCAGTTCATCGAAAGAGCAGACGGTTTTCTTGCGAGCAGCTGGGGTCGTTGCGGCACCTGGCGGAGTAGATCTGAACCACGCGCTTCTTTCTACGTGGCTTCCGAGGTCCGCTTCGGCAGCGCTAAACACAGAGCTAACCCAAGGAATACAACCAGGGCACATGGACGCGGACGTGTGAGTGCCACAATACCAGACGCCTAAGTGAAGTATTATTGACTCCAGGTTGCTTCCCTTTTTTGTCTATATGAGGTGATAGATCAGCGGTACTGTGGTATTCGCCTATACGTTACGCAAATGCGCACGACACTGAAGCTTTAAGGCTTCAACGTACACAGTGATTCTGAGATGTTAAGCATTACTTTATCGAGACAACGTACTCTCACGTAAGAGGAGCGAGAAATAAAAAGATAATACTAAAACAGACGCTCCTAATACCGCGGCTGGTCATCGACGCCTGCGAGTCCGCATTAACCGGTCCTTTCGCGCTTTTTATCGCTCCTTCGACATATCGAAACTAGTTGAATTAGTTAATGAGGGCGAGCTATTCGACGAGAAGTTTATCATCAATAACACGCAGTTAAAGACCCGTGACGCCAGTGACCAGTGACGCCCAGAGCTATAGCATACACGTTTCGTATTTTATATCCGAGAGCACGACAGTGCGTACATGACGACCAAGCCCTCACTCGCGTGTACAATTACACCTGGAAATGAATAACGTTGTACGCATACACAAGCCGGTGTTCTTCGCAGTGTGTTCACGTTACACGCCGAGCAAGTTATAGGCGTCGCCCCGAAAGAAATTAATTCTGCATGCGAACGCGATCCGTGCTTGGGGCGTCTCCGTTTATGGTAAAAACGTGCCGCGAAAGACGTTTCATAATTTATCCGCGATCGAGACACCGGCGGCCGCCCCACAATTATCCGCTTAGCATTCAGTGCCGGACATAATGGTGCGATTTCGAATCATCATTCTTTTCTGCGCGCCACTCGCTCCGGCTGTTAGGTATCAATGTTAAAGACGGCATCCTGCGAGAACCTTTTGCAGCCGAGGATATTCTTGAGCTTTCCTTTTCTTTCGTTTTCTCCCGGCAGCCTTAGTCCAGAAGAGTCAATTTGGAGCCACTTCGGCGTTTATACGCAGAGGGTGGGCGTCTACTGCATCCTTCATTTCTTCGGAAACGCAGACCTATAACGACTGCAACTGCAAGGATGTCTCCGAGTCTGTATATATTGTCAGACATGACATCCGCTTTTTTCCTTTCCTGCTACTAGTTATGTGACGCAAACTATATTCCGTCTCAACATTTCATTGCCACGCATAAATTTTCGATTACGTTACACTGCCTTATAAAAGAAAAAAAGCTCTGGCCACGCTGATCAGGCTTAAACGTGAAGCGACACTCCCAACAACGAATAGCAGACAGGGTGGTCGTTCTTCTGATATATTGCCCTGAAGAATAAAAAAAAAACTGAAAACAGTAGCCGTTTGTAGCTTGAAATTCATTATTTCTTCTGGTTCAGACAATTGTGTGCTTGAAGTTCTACGCCAGTAACGTTAAGTGTTTGCGCGCACGACGCTCTTGCCGCCAGGCGAAAGCATAAGGTTGCCCTGGCGGGCAAGCATCTTCTGTTGGCGAGAAGTTCAAGCTACAACCAGCTACTGTTTTTTTTTTTTGCTTTGTTCTTTGTTTTGTTTTGTTTTTATTTTTTGAACGCAGCTCATAAGAGGCCGTTCGAGCGCTTCGCCTCATCGGTATGACCGAGCGAATGAAATAGTCCCAGTTTCGCAGCCAGAGCAAATCAATAAATGCGATAGCAACAAACTGGAATGTTGTACGAAGTAAGGCTAGCAGCTCACTCTTTTAAGCATGCGACCAGGCGTAACTCAGCGAAACGCTGGGGTAAGAAACGCGGCCGCTGCAGCAAGCGAAGCGACCTTCGTGTTGTCTATCACTTCAACATAAACTGAGCGGTAAGAACACTGCGCGTACAAAGTTATGAGTCGTCTGCTAATTCCAGTCACAGAAAGGACGCGCGCGACCGCACCCGGCCGGTCAAAGTACTACGCAGTTCCTGCCGGAGCCTCCCCCCTGCCCCTTTCCACTAGGACGTCTAGCGCGACGGAAGACGGCCGGTGCCCTTCCTCTCCGCTCGAGCCGCGATCGTCGGCTGCCCTCGTACGCTTTCACTCGCACATAGAACATACGATGCGCGGGGTGATGTTATCGCCCTTGGACTTTATACGGAACCTCACGGCAACTCCGGCGCCGACGGCGACAGCAAGAATGCACCCGGAGTGTCTATATAAATGCGATCGCAATAATAGCGCAGCTGCAGCCGAACGTAGCGCAGCCGAACATGAATGAAAGTGATAACGAAGAGAGGGAGAGGAGGAAAGCGGAGGGAGGTACTGCGGAAATTGCAACAGTGGAACTGTTTAATCTCGGCAAAACTCCGTGCCGCATCGACAAGAAACTATCGTCATCATGAACGGCCTCTGCCATCGAACACACAGCTGCGCCGAGCGCGTGCAGCACAATACCTCGGCCGGCGCGCGCTCTCTTCGTCCTCTTCATCTTTTGCTTCGCTCCCCGAACACGTGCGCACGGCGCGCGCCCTCGTGCTGCGCAGATTTGTCCGGCATGGGATGCAATAACTAGGATGAGCAAGAGAACGAGCGCAGAGAGAGATGGAAAGAAATAGAGAGGAGGGAAGGGAAGTAAGAGAGAAAAAGATAGAAAGACCGAGAAAGAAAGAGACAGACACAAAAAAGACCGAAAAAACGGAGAGCACGCATCTGCAACGAAGCGAGCGCGGAGCGTAGGCGTCGCGAGGCGAGAAGGGGGGGGGGGGGAACTAGAGCACGCATCTGCAACGCAGCGAGAGCCTCCACGCCATCTAGGGATCTTTCTGAGAACTAGAAGTGGCTACGACAGCGCCATCTAGTGAACACTCCAAGAGCTAGAGGTGGCTACCTACTAGTACTACCACTACTACATACTACAGAGGAGGGACAGACCCACACCCAAAGGAGCTTCGCCCCTAACAGGACAGAAAGAAGAAGCTTGTACTTATTCTGAGGTCGTAGCCGACTATGACATTTGTGCGCGTTGATTGGACATTGAAAACGTGCCGAGAACAAATTGAACTAAAAGGCGTTTGTCGCTGGCGGAATAGCTTATAAGAAGGTTTATTATTTTTTTTTGTTAGGCGCATACAGAAGATTTTTCGTCAAATTTTCGAAAGGTTCGGTGGGTCAGTTGCAAAGGACGTGTTCGATGACAAGTATCGCTTGGCATACATTGGTGTGTAATTGTTTGTGATAGCAATAGGCTGTAGCTTTTCACAAGATCTGCGCATGCGCGTTTCTGACAGCGGCATTGCCGCCATTTTAGTTGGAGTACTTTGAGCGCTGCTGGTGCGGCTGCTCGCTGCGTGCTTCAGGTACATTGGCGTTTGGCACAAATCCTCGACGCATAAGACGATTGAACGCGGTGGAAAACTGTGTTCGGACCTCCAATGTATGTTATTTTACTTCAGGCTACACTGCATATCCTAGCGTTAAGGAAAAAAAGAACCATTTCACAGACAGCTTACTGAAGAAGAAGACTCCATGTTACGGACACCTTACCGTTCCCCCATATAGTACAGTACGTAACTCCAGGTCAATCCCTCACCTTTCTTTTAACACGAAAGTGTTTTATGCCTAGGTCCACCAAGACTTTCATGATGTAGTTCCGTCACGGAAATACGTCAAGGATGGATGGATGGATCGATGGACGGACGGATGGACGGACGGACGGATGGACGGATGGATGAATGGATGGACGGACGGACGGACGGATGGACGGATGGATGGATGGATGGATGGATGGATGGATGGATGGATGGATGGATGGATGGATGGATGGATGGACGGATGGATAGATGGATGGATGGATGGATGGATGGATGGATGGATGGATGGATGGATGGATGGATGGATGGATGGGTACTATGAGCGTCCCCTTTATAACGGGGCGAAGACATGTGCGCCACCAGGCTCGAAAAGAAATGAAAAGACGCGCCGTTGCTACGACCGTGACGACGCGTTTCACTTTCGTGTTATACCGATTCCTATGACAGAGAGATCAGCCATCTTTTTTTTTTCTTTTCTAAACACAATCAAATACTCTGCTTTAGGGACAGTTGTATACACCTCTCCAATACAGAGTACTTTAATCTTTCCCACACTCCAAATCGATCTTTTTCAAATGCACCGGCTATATTCGACGGTTTGCCGCCGCAGTGGTAAAGTGGTTACGGTGCTCGACTGCTGACTCGAAGGTCACGGGTTCGACACCGGCCGCGGCGTTCGCATTTAGAAATGCTAGATGCTCGTGTACAGTGCGACGCCAGTGCACGTTAAAGAACTCCGGGTGGTCGATATTTCCCAAGCACTCCACTACGGTGTGCCTCGTAATCATGTCGTGGATTTGGCACGTAAAACCCAGGAAATTATTGTATTATTATCTACTTGACGCTTGTTTTGACTAGAAACCGTAGCCAGTGGGGTTGGGAGGGGGGGGGGGGAGGTCTAGTGGCTTGCTCTCTTCGCCCGAAATTTTGATGAACGGGGTTGTTTTACCGAAAATAATGAAAATAGGTGTCTTTCGCAAACAGTGATGGCCTTCAGCAAGTGGGCCCTCCCCCCGAAAAAACATTTCTGGCTACGGGCCTGCCGACTAGTATGCCTTTCCGTCACGAAAACATGACAGTATGCGTAGCCAAGGCGCAATATTCCAACGCAAAAAACGCCGGCAAAAATTGCCGGAAATAAGTCACCGTTCCGCAGCAGTATAGAGCACCAGCAGGCATATTAGCTAGCTTACCCTGCAAGTTCTGCTAAGTTCGCCCTCAGAAGCCCGGTAGCGGCGATGAAGTCGATGAGACCGACAAAGCGATAGCCCGGCATGTAGTCCCTCGTCTCCTAATTAAATAAAAAAAACGAAAACAGAAGGATACAAAAAGTATTCGAAAGGAATTCAATAGGTACTTTTTTGCAAGCTGCGGTCGGTTAAAACCTAAGCAGAAATGTCAGCTCCGCCCATAGCCATCGCTGTCCCTCCCACGGACAATTTGCATAAATGCTCCATCCAGCCGCGCTCACCCATTCCCGTGACGTCAAGCGCTTATAGAGTGTGTCACAGTTTACTTTCCAATGCAACACCCTGGTCCCCGCACAAGCTGATGAGTGGTGCGCTTGGCGACTCTCTGCACTACCATGCTGGCCACCACCCCCACCACCCACAGCAGCAGCCACCTCACCACCCCCACGTGGCCACTGCCAAGTTGGTACGTTCACTGTCTCTGTTTCTGTAGATTATGCCTGTTGTCCTTCATTATGCATGCTGTTCTCATTTGCTGCTTTTATCTCAAAAGCTTCCACTGTCCAACGTGCTTTCAAGATCTTTCCTCTATACCACCAGCTGTTATTGTGACAGCTCATTCATGCTCAGCCTAGCTGTATTCATTTTCCAAGAAGTGAGTGCACAGGTTACGATGTAAAATTGTCGGAGACAACCATGTGATTTGTGTTAACAGCCTTATGCAAAACTAGGTTGCGGAAATAACTGGAGCCACTAAAGTATTGTTACTTACATTGGCCGTGACGTGCTAAGTAACCACATTAATCAACTGTACAATGGGAAGGCCTACACCAGTGCACTTATGGTTTCCAGTAACCCTTCTTTTCTGCCAACTAGACGGTCACCATCTTAACATTGCTCCACTATGACGAGCACTTAACTGTTTTAAGTTTTACTTCTTCAAATGTGCAGTAGAAATTTTGAGTGGCCTTAAGGGGTCTTTGAGCAAGCTGCAAAACAGAAAATTCTTCAACCAATTTCCTGGTTATGTTCATTATTCAGCCTTGTGATACTGACATTCCTTCTTTTATGCTGTGTTCCAAGATCCTACAAACTGTTTCCATTGTTTCATTTGCTTGCTCTCTCTCTCTCTCTTTAATTTGGAAGTGTTTTATGCCTTGGTCCACCAAGAATTGACTTGTGTCATTTCCTTAATGGAAATTATGCGAGTTAAAGGAGCATGTGAGTAGGTCACGAAAAAAAAAAAGAAAGTCTGAAAGAAAACTTTTGGCCGAGCCACCTGATTGGGCAATTGAACCTCGAACTACCCTGCCCTGAAACACGGGGCTCTAGCCGCTGCACTATAAACTGTGGCAAGCTTCTTGGTGCAAACTCGCTATGGGTGCTTTCTTTCTGCCCCACCGTGCTCACCTACTGTTGACAGAGACGGCAGCACCATCATGGGTTGGTGCAGTGAAGCACTGCGTCGTGACTTTAATGAACACCGAGTCAACACAGAGCAGCAAGAAGCTACGTTGTCCTGACCTTCTCTTTTTTTTTCTCTCTCAAACGCATCGGCTCATTTTCGGTGTGATCATGAGCGCACTAATGTAATTCCATAGCATGTTTTCTAGCAGAGCACAGTGCCGGTATGTGGCGTACACGATAACTGTGCAGCACAAGAAGGCTCAAATCAGCCAATGGCTCTGCCCTCCCCTTGGTGACGCAGTTTGGACTGCGAAAGAAGCGCGAGCAATTTTTTAGCTGTATTTGAAACGCATTTGTAAATCCCTTGCTGCGTGTATTGCTATATTCGGTTGACATGTTCACAGGGACCTCGGCTACCCATTGGCAGTGTTTTCTGGCCGTGTTCAAAAAGTGTTGCATGGCTGCCACACTGAGCTGGCGGGGTGGGGTGATCCTGTCTTCATTTTGTTTCTTGGTTTAAAGAACGTACTGTTATCACAAGGCTCCCATGGTCATATGAATACTACTAGTACACACGATGGTTTCCTACCCATAAAAAAATTCTAAGAAAACATTATTGGCTAGCTGCCACGTTTCCAATATAGGCATAATTTACAAGTCTTTAAATAACAAAGATTACTTCTCGATGTATTACGGAGAAAACGAACACGGCACTATTACAAGAATGAGCGAGTACTCATCTTGGTAGCATAATAGATTAGACTTTAAACTGAGAATTGCGCTGGGTGAGGTGCGAAATTATTCTATTACAGACATAGAGTACTGATCAACGTCTTTAGAACCAATTGTATCGCAGCTCCCCTCGCGTGCCGGCATAGAGTTTCCTAAAATTAACTAGAGGGGACTCTGGCGCTGCGATCGGTCAGCTACCATGGGAATGATAGGTGGTCATGTAGGTAGTACACAAATTTGCCTAGTCTTCGTACTTGCAGGCTTCGAACGCACTTGTGGCTTTGTTTATTGTTGTGTTTTGGTTTTCTTTCGGATAAAAGAATGGATCATTGTGAACTCCGTGACCAGATTTAAATTGGTGAGCCTAAAAAAGTTAAACTGGTGAAGTGGAAGTGCTGACTTTTGCTGAACTTCGTTTTGCGACAAAGCGGATGCAGGCGACGCGGAGCCAAACGAAGCCGAAAGAACGAAGTTTAGACAAATCCATGTACTATCCATCATTCGCATGCTGGCTGAAGCGCCATGCGTTGCAGCTCCCATGGACACAAGCGCCAGAGTTCCCTCTAGTAAGTATTGTAGGAAACTCTATGATCCAATCCGAAGCCTGTACTTCCCATCATTCCCATGGTGGTTGAACGATCGCAGCGCCAGTTTCCTCTCTAGGGTATTGTATGAAACTCTATGGACTGACGTAATGAAGATTATTTTACTTCTGCGCAATTAGTAACGTTTTCCATACTTTCCCATACAGACACACCTTTGTGTCGCTGGTTTTAGCTTAGAGACTTGAACGTCCGGTTAATTTCGTCAAGGATTCTGACATAGCTGCTGAGTCAAACGTAATGTATTAGGTAGTAACGATAAACCTTTAACTACAAATATACCTTGTATTTACATTAGCTGAGAAAAAGTGCTTGCGGTTCGAGCGAAAACCGGTTAGGACGACTGTCTTCACAGACGAAGGACAGGCGCGCCGCGGATCCGTGGGCGGAGCTTATACTTTTTTAAAGACGATAGTCTTTCTTGGGGAACCTAAACGCCTAAATTTTGGTCTGTCTTTCTGTCTGTCTTACTGTTTGTCGGCACGTCCCTCGATTCAGCCACCCGGCCAAAGTTGAACCACTTGCTTACCGCCCACCCATCTTGAACTGGTATGGCTGTTCATACTAGTGAACGTTGTCGATCAAAAAGTAAATATTACGCATATCTGAGGCGTAACATCATTAGGTAAGTATTAGGTGGTGTGTTCGTTTAATAGAAAATACATAGATACGCAATTTTAAAGACTTTGATGGTATGCGTTTAACGTTGAGACAGTAACGCTGAAGCGATCAGCGGTCCAAGCCGAGCAAGCGCGAGCGCCAACAACAACCGTCTTCGTCTTCTTCTTTCGCAGGCGTTCTTGTCTGCGCCCTACCATGTTACAAATCACTCCCCCGCGGAAAAGGAGCCATCCTGGCGACCTAAGGAACAGGTACAACTGGTGGGTCATAATGCGGCTTCAGTCGATCGACGTGAACAGTCTCGCGGCCGCGACGACGGCGGTCCGTAGATGATTGAACAGGCTCAATCATATAGTTAATTGGGAATGCCTGACGTAGGACGCGGTAGGGGCCTTCGTACTTAGGCAGTAGCTTTGTGGAAAGGCCAGGAGCGGAGGAGGGAACGCGAAGCCACACCAACGTTCCAGGCGAATACGACTGAGGAGGCAGGTTTTCGTCGTGACGGTCCTTCTGGCCCTACTCGCCCTACAATGTTACAACCCTAGTTTCTTAAGGTACGCTGAAAATGCGACTGCGCTGAAACTTGTCTTCCTCCGTGCCCTCTGCACAAGCTCATGTTGTGTTTCGGTTTCGGTTCAGTATTGCATTGTACGAATGACAGGAGGCGCCGCTCTGGCATTCCTGTTTTACCCAGGCGACGTGTAAGTAAGAGAGTTTGTGGAGAGTACTCGTTGAGTGCGGACGTTTCTTCTCCTTCGGCGCATCGCGCCAAACAGCCTGTTTGGGCTGGCCGGCGTCCCCACCGGTCGCGTTGGTCACGGCCGGTCTTCACCTGCCGCTGCGCCGGGACTACCAGCCCGCAACACAGCACTCATGTTTCCCGACGTATTGCCAGATGGCATCCATATCTCACGCAGCGCCTCTTCTATCGTCTTTAGACGACATTTGCAGCGAAGCACGCAGATACACGGCCAATTTTTTTTTCTTAGGTTGTAACCGGTTGTAACCGACTATGGTTGTTTCATACTGAAATCTTAAATACATTGGAACATTGGCGCTTTTACATTGGCGTAGATTATGTATATATTGGCCTTCTTTTTATGAAGCAGAGCGTAGATAAGTGTGTTAGCACGCCATCATTGTCACTTTTGGACATGGAGCTGGCCTTTTTGAATGGACACATTTTGATGTTTGTCACGTTCATTGTCTTAGATGTTTGTGCGCGTTTTGACAAGGGTGCTTCGCGTCAAGGTCACTAAGAGTTCAGAGACGTGATAATCGCCCATTCTCACGAATCATGTGACACACACTAAGCTAATATGTACGCGCCTACGAACAAGATACAACACGTATCAATGATGTTAACATTATTTGACTCTAGGTGACGCAGTTGTAGCTTGCCTGTTTATTAGCTTCCTGGTACCTATGAAAAATAAATGATAATAAAACAGTAGGTATAGTCTATGCTCTTTCCTGCCGTGTCTTCTCTTTTCGTTTCCAAACCTTATGGAGGTTCTGTTGCGCAGTGCATTGATAATTTCAAGGATTTTAATTGAGACATTCAAGAATTCAAGTTATGACTCGTCACCGTTCCTATCCGGTAAGTTTTTTGAAACACGTCAGCGTAATGATTCTTTCATTTTACCATTTTTCGACTCATTCGGTCACTCGCACGTTAGCGCGGTCTCCTGTCATCATCACGTGCGCGTTCCTAATTAACTTCCCTGAGCAAGATAGAGATAATCCAGATCCGGCGCTTCGACGACTGATGGAGCGAAACAAGAAAATCCAGCATTACGTTAATTTTTTGTTCTCACTTCGTGTTATGTTTTTCCCTGATATTGCCACCCGAATACATAATTGTAATTCAACCAACTGGGTTACAACAACAAAGGCAGAGTTACGAGCGTTTCCTCAATGTCATTCACAATGTTATTTCGCAAAGGTTTTCACGATAACGTCCGACAAATGTGGAATCTGTGCAATGCAAAGCAATGTCGTGTAACCGCCTCGAATAACACATTTGTAAGTGGCAATAAACATATCACAACCGCTCCCGTATCTCTTGAACTCTTTCGCGGAAAGCTGACCGACTCGACTCTGGCCGTATACAACCACGCGTAAAGAACAATCTCCAAACCATCACCGTGTGTCTCAGCTCTAATCGACACCAGGAAATTCACCAAGTGTGGTGGACCGTAATGCACATGGTGTTTCATGCTGGTTCCAAAACAGTCAATCCTATAACGTGGCTGATGACGATTTGCCGGGTAGCTCGGTCACTAGTCTTTCTTCTAGAGCGATGCGTTTTGCCTACGACGTTGCCTTGCTGAGCTTAAGGTGCGCAAGGGGAAGGAGGAGGAGGGGAGATGCCGCAATAAACGTTCGCCCCCTACCCCCCCCCCCCTTAATGCGCAACTCTACGCACGCCTGTGTTGCGGAGCAAGAGGGTGAGGGTTCGATATCCGACCATGGCAGATGCATTTAGATGGATGCGAAATGCAAGCACATCCGCGTATAGTTAGGTTTACGCACGTTAAATTCCAGATGGTACGAATTAATCCAGGGTCTCCCCAGTGCAGCATGCCCCATAATCATATCGTGAGTTTCGGCGCACAAAGCACACATTTTTTTTTCTTTTTTAACATTTCAGATGCGGGTAAAATTGTCATTCTTTCTTGAATTTTGCTCAAAGACGAATACATCGCGTTTTGTTTAAACAACGAAATGTGAATTGCGTCGAATGGCTGTTTCAATATTTCCTGACTTCACAAAATCGTCCGCGCTCCCGCGTCCACGTGTGCTCAAGCAGCAGCAAAACAGCGACGACAAAGGGGTTTGCACTGTGGCTGCTCGCTGTCAGGGTTTAATCCGATAAAACAAACAACGATCAAGCACATTTCAACGAGATTCAGGTCACGTGGAGGAAGCGCGCGAGCGTAGTCCCCTAACATCGTCTGAAAATTTGTTTCAATCATTGCGGTAATGTTAGTATTCTTTTTTTTTTTCTGTCGAAGCCTCTGGCCACACTGTAGCTGCCTCTTCGTTCTCAAGCCCGATATAATCCGCCGCTTTTATTGCGTCCATCTTTCTTTCTTCTGTAGTGCATTTCTTCCAGTTCCAAGTGGACTTACGCGACCTAGACGGCGGGAAAAGCTCCTAGGAACACCTGTCACGTCTCTGTCCTTACAAAGAGAGCGGGACGAAGACCGAGGAAAGGACCCCGAAATCCTCGGCGCTGACAGGACGAGGCTTGGCCTCCGGGGATCCCGGAAGCGTAGGCGGGGAAAACCCCCTCGAGCGCAAAAGGGACTTCCCCTCTTCGATATGCGACAGCGCCGAAAGCCTTTTCGAAGAAAAAAAAAACGTAGCGCGAAAGGAACATAGGACTGGTGCTTATTCTTGTGTCGTCCTTGTTCCTTTTGAGCTACGGTGTATTTGTTTTTTTTTTTTTTTGCTACAAGTCATGAACCAACTCGCCCAACAGAACGTTTTACTAAGCCACTTCTATCTCTTTTTTGTAATTTTTTACATGCCAACCTCTCTTCGTTTTGCTGCCCAAATGGTCTTGGTGCTTTCAACCTCACCTTACTCTTATTGTTCGTGGATTCAAGACAGCCACACTATACGGTTGAGGCGGTCCCCTGTATTGTGTGATATCGTGACCGCGCTGATTTTTCTTTTTTTTTTTCAGTTCCGGAAGTCACTTCCTTTTTCACTACTCAGCGCGCGGTGCACCGTCACGTATGCAAATGAACAGGAGCGTATGCGTCTTTTTCACGAGACATTTGGCATGGCTAGCGAATGTTCGCAGCGGAGAGGCTGCCAGGTTCGGGATGAGTGTGTAGCCTAGGACAGGGGTCTCAAACACGCGATTTTTCTCATATTAGTAAATTACTCTTTCACTAGTTTAAAATCACCACACTTACCGTCAGAAGACGCTTGGTAAGCGAGGAAACGCGCAAAAAGAAAATGCGGGTGGCGCCGACACCTTAATATTCCCACACCGATCACTGTGACGTCATAAATTTGACAGTGTCTACTAGATCCTACGTAGTTCCTAATCAGTAAAAATTAAGTACATTGCCCACTGAGGAGGCCACAGACTTAACACGCCAAGTTTCAGGAAATTTCATTCAGCCAGCGTCAAAAAATACACTTTGAAATTTGATACGTCACACGCAGAGATTACGGCGCGAGATTGAAAAATGAAATTTTGGCCTTGATTTCCTCCTCTGTTAATTAACCTATGCTGGTGAAATTAACGACATTAGAGATCTCAGAATGCAATTTATCAGTCTAAACTGATTCACTGTTTCACTTTAGTGTCTGCACGGTTATGGAAATGCAGGATTTTGATGATAGTGGCGGCCGAGGATTCATGATGTTGCATTCCAACAATGGTTTACTTCCCACATTTAACACCAGAAAAATGGAGACCAAAGGTAGGCCGTTGTGAGCAGCAGGTCATTGCTTCATTTGCATTTCTGCAAGCATTGCATAAGTTTTTGTTATTTCGATCTCGTCCAACAAGTGAAGGGGGGTGGGGGTGTCTGTGCGAAAATTTGCCCCCCCCCCCCCGCTCCCCCCTAGTGGAAAACCCTGCGCAAGCCTGCGTTCATAAGTGTCAGTCAATGACTCGATTAGTCCGGTAGATCACAAGCATTGCATCGACGAACCATCCTCAATCAAATAAGAAGTATGACAGCGAGTGAATTAAGAGTCATTCATTCACATTAGTCGATCGAGTCGACCTGTACCTGGAGAAGCGTGGCATGCGAGCGGGCGTCGTAGTCTGTGGTCAGGCTCAGGTCGAGTGCGAGTCCGGAGAGGCTTCCCTCCTGTATCAGGGCCCTCGCCTTGGCGGCGAACACTGCGGCCACGGGAAACTCCGAGACCAAGACCCGCGTCTGATCGGCGTCGAGGACCAGGAGAACCCGGGGCCCGAGCCTAAAGCGGTCGTCAGTGTCCGGCAACTCGCTCCACGAACCTTTGACGCAGCCAAGGAGTACACGCGCTTTTGATTGACGACGCTTCGTAACGCTACACAGGGTGGGCCAGCTAACTTGCGCCTAGTATTACAAAAACAAACGAATCAACTACACGCGTCGAATCGGCCCAGTATTGTTACGAGCCATTCGTAGCCCGTCAGGATACTTTTACCAATCCGGAACTCAGGGCAATTAACAAAGATTACTTAATTAATTTTAATTATTTACACCAGCGACAAATCTTCATCGCAAAAGTTGTAGCACTTGTTCTGAAACATCGGAACATTTGATCCCCGCTGTGATAACGGCCAGTGCCATAAGATGGGCAATTAACAAAGATTGATTAATTAATACTTAGAATAGTTACTCTAGCGAAAAATATTCAATGGAAATGTTGTTACGTTTGTGCAGCAACTCCGGAGTATTTCATCCATGCTAATATAACTGCCCTGTTTTAATTCTTGTCCAGCTTTTCTTTAGAGTGAGCGAAATTTAAAAAAGCATACTTGGTTCAAGTTAGCTGCAACATCGTGTATATGCTCTTCAATGAACTGTGTGAAACAAATATCGTTCGCTGCCCCGGCGTCGAGAAAGCCAATCGTCAGTCGTCGTTGAGGCTCTCTCCCATTATTATCACCGGTACCAGGAACGAGTGACACTTTTGTTTGTCTTCCAAGCACTTCCGGTCGAGCACTTAATTACTTCCGGTATTTCAAATATTCAGAAAACCTTCTCTAGAAAATAAAACAATATGAAATCGATGCGTCTGGTTCAAGTTAAGACTTATATTGGATTCATGTGATATGGAGCATATGATTACTTAAGGTAAGGGTCAATGGACTGTCAGGATTATTAGTGAAAATTAATTGAATGAGTTCACTGAAATAGCAGGCGGTTTTCCATAGTGGGAAGCTAGAATCGTTGCGGCACCTGCTGGAGCAGATCCCAGCCATGTGCATCTTTGTACGTGGCCTCCGAGATCCGCTTCGGCGGTGCGACGAAATACAATGTTTTCCCAAGGGATACACCAGGGCACACGAACGCCGAGTCAAGAATTAGGGTCACCTCCAATTTATTATTATTATTATTATTATTATTATCATTATTATTATTATTATTATTATTATTATTATTATTATTATTATTATTATTATTATTATTATTATTATTATTGCGAAAGCCTTGTGAATCAAGAAGGAATCGACTTAATTAAGTGTGAATCTGTAATGAATCAAGCGACTTAAGTATGCATTAAGAGTGAATCACGTGACTTAGGTGTGAGTCAAGTGACTGGAGCGTGGATCAACGTGCAGGGTCCGTCAGAAGTCCCCAGCCTACTATCCCATGTATTCCTATGACAGCGTGGCCTGGGAACTTTTGACGGACCCTGAACATTAAAGTGAATGAAGAGTGCTTCGGAGAGCACATGCTTTGACCTGTGCTCTGCGAGCGTTAGCTAGGGAGACCCAGTGACCTTTTGTTGTTGTTGTGGTGTTTGACATCCCCCTTAGAACGGGGTGGCCTATTTGTTCTTATCAGATGTTATTACAATGTTGTGACGCCGCTTCTTAATCAGAAGTAAAATGAGAAACACGTACCTCCGGAGGCCGCCTGGAAGAACTTTCTGTTCGAATCGTAATACACTGAGTCGTAAACGATGAAGTAGCTACAGAGCGCCCGAGGAAGAGGGCCCGAGTACGTTGGTCCGACCGAGCAGTATAACGGTGATCCTATGTAAAAAGAAAAAAAAGAAGAAATCAGAAATTAAGAGCGTGGCGAAAGGGGGGGGGGGGAATCAAAGGGTCGTTCACTGTCACCCATGTAGTTTCAAACCTTTACGAGTAGAAAAACAGCGCTAAAAAACGGCACAAGAAAAGACACAGACCACGGCACTGACTAACAACTAAATTTGTTTATTCCTCCAGTCAGCATATATATACTTCCCCACTGTCGCAATGAAACGACAGAAAAATGAAGACTTGGCCTGAGCAGAGGCAAAAATTGCTCATCAAGAATCCACGAACGGTTTGTCTGACTGGCATGAAGCTTGCTTAAGTGAGAACGTCTGTAATCTTCAGATGGCGCACCAGTGCGCGCCAATAGTGCGAGTTGAGTACGTCAAGCTGAGTGGTTTCAGCCGGCCGGCAAGACCAGAGAGTGCTTGACGATTCCCGTGAGAACCAGATAGTTGTCTTCGAGATTGCGCTCGCCCGCAGCGAGCTCAGTCAGCGCTTCCGATTCCGTTTTGCCCGTGACCGCCATCAGGCAGGGGCGTAGGCAGAAAGTTTTTTTCGGGGGGGGCGGGGACCTCCATAATCTGAAGTGGGGGCAGGGAAGGCAGATGTGGTCGAGTGCCACTTTGTGCTTTGTATGCCCCCCCCCCCCCCCCCCCTTGGCTACAGCACTGCCATCAGGTGAGCGAGAGCGAGAAGACACGAATGGCCCGAGAAGTGCTCGAAGTTCGCCTCCAACTGCCTGTCCGCTCGGTGCGTCAGCACGAAATCAGTGGCGCGGTTAAGGGCGGATCTGTTCTTTCGCCGTGCTTCGAAAGCCGGGAAGACCGCAGCGTCGCACGTCGCCGTCTCGCTGAAGAGTTTGAGCTACATGACAAACCTGTTGAGTGACACCCCGTGGGACACCTCCTGGACGAACTGAGCCTGAAGGTCGGTCGCGAACCAGAACGTATAGCGCTGGACCGTCCTGTTGTGAGCCAACGTGTTCGAGAGCGCGGTTGCGAGCGCTCTCGGAACAGTGCTTTGGGCAGTGTGACCAAATCCGGTATGAACTGAGTGAGCTTCGTCAGCATGGGATTGCACGTCAGAGCCCTGGCCACCAACGAAATCTGTGGCTCAAGCACAAGGTTGACGGTGAGCACCTTCAGAGCCGCGGAGGTGCGAACGAGCTCCGCCACCGCCTGCAGGCATTTGATGAAATCCGTGAGCGAACAGGTCCTCAACGTCTCGCACTGTCGAAGTAAAGCTGAAGCTGTAACTAGGGCGCCTAGACGTTTTAATGCGATAGCGTTAGAGCGTACGTCCGAAGCAAAAACCCGTCTCGGCCAAAATTAAAAGGAAATCACCGCTTTCTCACTCAGTCATTTAAGAAAAAAAACTTCGTTAGATGGGGTTCGTTAATTCGGGTTGATGACAAAACTGAAACATATGGGCATTAGCCTGGGAATGGAAATTTCTTCTTTAAATCGGTAACTTCGTAAACTCGGGTTTCGTTAGATCGAGTTTTAACTGTAGTGTCATTGCCTTTCGTAAGAAGAACGCGTTACTAAAAAGTTGGTGTTTGCTAACTGACATATTGTAGTGCTGAAACACATTGGCACAGCACGTGTACTTCTTGTGTGAATGTGCTTCAGCGCTACGATATAACAGTTTGCCTTTTCTAAGAATGCCTCCATATCAGTCTCACCTGCTTTCCCGCTGGAAATACGGTCCCTTCTTTCTTCTGCAGGGCGCTTCGAGAAGTCATCTTCGTCGCCAGTGGGCAACACCGTGGGGCCCGTATCTCCTGGTGCCGTGGGACCGCCGACGTCCTTCGCGTCACGTTCGACTCCGAGGTCATCAGCTTCGGTAGCAGTAGCCGAAGAACCGTGGCTATCTATTATCCTCGTTATCGCTTCTTCCTCGTCGATCAGCTCATTTTCGGAGCCGACGGTGGCGTAGATACGAACTTGATCGCTCCGCTCTTTCCTGTTGAGGAACTCGGTGAATTCGTCGGCGATGCGCTCGAGTTCGCGCAGCAGATCGAAAGAACCAATCGTCGTTGTCGTCGTCCAACTTCCTCCGGTAAATGGTGTGAAGTCTCTAGGATCTCCCTTCAAAGACGGGCCTTCAGGACCTTTCCACGTAGCCTTCTTTTCTGTGTCTGGCCCGGACGCTTCATCCGGCGCCGTGCCCTCTTGAAAGGGCTCCGTGTCACCTTTCGCGACCTTGCGGAGCTGTCTGAAGTTCCCTGTCCCTTCTACGGGGTGCATTCTAGGGGCCGAGGGTTCAGCGTACAACAGGGGTCTTTCATCGAGCTTACGTCCCTCGTCCGGGCTACTTTCACCGCCTCGAGACCATTGACGTCCTTGAGAGGCACGGTCGTAAGCACGATCTTCAGCTATGCTCTGTCGTGTTCGTGGGTCACCAGCGCTTCTCCAACCTTCGGTCCGTTCCCTAATTTCCAAGTCCAGTGGTTTCTCAGGCCAAGCGTCGGCGGTAAGATTAGTCTTGCTCTTCGTGTATCCACCTTGAGGCGTCCCCAAGAGCCGTGCTTTTGGAGGCACGGAATAATTTCTTGCGTCACTTTCAGTCGCATTCGGTAGGTGAAGATGCACGACAGAGTCGTTGGTGAGAACTTGTTCGTAGTTTGATCCTGGTAACGGATGCTCTGCCTCTGTTCGGTACATGTCATCGCCCGGAAGTATCTTGCCCTTCAGTACCATTCCACGAGCGCTGTTCTGCACCGAACTTCCTTCCGGATAAACCGCTGCGTTCAAATCATATTGAGGTGCGGCTCCCGAAACATCACTTCCGCTTCCGTACCCGGGAAGCTTCGTTCTCGGATACGGCACTTCGTTGTAGTCGAACCTCATACCGGGAAAAACCGCATTGGCTTGCCGACTATTCACGGGAATCGCTCGAACTGAGCCGGAAGCAGCGTCACTGACGTCAGATTTCGGCGGAACCAAACCTCCATCGTCGTTGCCTTTATGGGGCTGTCTTGAATTGTCCTCGCTCTTTGTCAACTCGTCATCTCCCTTCGAATCTGAGCCTCCTAATCCTTCAGGCGGCAGACGTTTCTCTCCAGAGCGATCGACAGAATCGTCGTTACCAGAAGCACGAGACGTCCCCGTGACCATTCCCTGGACCTCATTGGCTCGAGCTCGAACGAGCCTGTTGCTTCCCGTTTCCGTGCGCTTTCCCTCAAGCCTTGACGCCTTTTCAGGAGTCGAGTCTTCACTTCGAAGAGAAGAGTTAGCCCATTCTTGCTCGCTTCGCGCTTCTCGCATCCTCGCGTCTCGCGCCGGCATGTCGCTCGGTTTGCTGTCGGCACCTTGTACGGCAGCGTAGTGCGGGCTCATCGGTCTTAAACTAACACGCTGCCGAGCTTGGCTTGTAGCGACACTGCTTGCATTCGGTGCCGTCAAGCTGTAAACCGACACGTTTTCGCGATCATTCCGGGCGACCGAAATATAGTTCGTCTCGGATATCGCTTTACGAGCCTTAGCACCGTGGGACTCGTGAACGTGTCCCGCTCCCGCCAATGACCCGAGGCGAGACGTGCCATTAAGGTGTTTCGGGGCCTCATTCGGATCGTTTGCAGCCTTCCCGAGGTTCACGTTGCTTTCGAAGTCGTCGTAGTTGAGGAACGAAGCGTACACGTGCCCATATTCTTCTCGAGCCAAGCTTAAATCATCGCGACGCCATTTTGAGCGCGCTCGGGAGTCGTTAGCGCGGGACCTCACACCGACGTCCAATACGACGTGGTCGTCAATCTTGCCATAGTCGACGATCGTCGTGTCCTCTGCTTCGAAGGAGATGATTTCCGCCGAACTCGACGACGTACCGGAAGTTTTCGGAGTCTCACTAGCGGCTGGTGGTCTCGCTTCCGAGTGGGACGCCGTCGAAGACCCCGACCAGTTGTATCTCGCTGTCGAGTGGAGGGCGCCCCTCACCTTCTCTAAAAAGCGGTCCCAAAGAAATTCGGCCCGACGGTCCGACGTCGAGTTGGGCGGTTGCGTGGGGTTCGTCAGTAAGGACAGCAGCATGCGGCCCCTGTGGGATCTCTCTGTAAATAAAGGAAAACGCAGAAACTGAGCAGAGTTTCCACTTGGGCTTTTTGGTTCAACATAGTGACGGGAACAGCGCAGATATCGACGAGCACGAAGAGAAGCGCACAGCAGGCACACGCAGACTTGCTTTCGGCAAAATTCAAAACAAGATCTAAGCAAAATTCAACAAGATTGTCGAAAGTCAGCACTGCGTTTGTCTACTGTGTGCCTCTCTTTCCCCTCGTCGGTATCTGTGCTCTTCCCTTCTCAGCGCAGAAAACGTCAAAGGCAGAAGTTCAGGGGAAGATGGAGCTTGAAAAGATAAAAACTCGTGAACACGGGGTGTCGCTGGAGTCATATTGTACGACATGAAGATTCAATAGTAATGAAATGGCCATTTTTAAACTCGAGAGTGTTTTATGCCGGGGTCCACCAAGTATATCTGTCACGGATATGACGTTGACAAAATGGACGCCAACGGGCGAGAAAGAAAAAGATCCCCCACTGGGAATCGAACCCACGATCTTGCGCCCGCGACGGCAAGCGCTCGACGCTTTACCAACTAAGCTAACTCGGCAGCTGCTGGACGCGGCGCAAACGCGCCTTATATCTTTCACACATTCTCATTCGCGCGGTGCTCTCTGTTGGCGGTGTAGGTAGGCGGCGCGGAGCGGGGCGGTGCCGCCGTCTGTGAGAGGTGACAAGAAGTAATGCTTCACGATCGACACTTACTAGCGCTTACTCCGAGATTGCGCGCGATATCGGAGGTCATGGTTACAGCGCCTCGATACCAGCGAGGCCGCGCTGGCGTCGCCGAGGCACCCTTGACGCAGTTGCGTTGGTTACGTTCTTTCTTGGCCTTGCGCTTCGTGTTAGCGTGCGCCGGCTCATCGGAGTAGTGCATCATCCACATGCGCCAATGAGATTTCTCCGCCGCCGACTGCTTCGATTGCGAGAGCACCGACTAACAAAACTGCTGCAATACGCGTTGCAGAAAGGACACGATTTCGACGGGCGAATGTCCTGCCTTCCTCTGCCTCCCGTGTTGCTGAAGCCAGTGTGGTAGTGTGTACATGAGCACAGGCGTCGGTTACCCATTACTAGAAAGCGCACACCGTGCCGTTTCTCCCCTTAATTGACGACGTTTTGAAGAAGTGCATATCGGGTACCAGTGTTGATTGTGAGCTTGTTGATGTCATCTTTATGCGGGATTCACGATTCGCTGTGTCCAAATATATGTTCACAACTTCAGCTACAACAACGGTTTAATCATGATCATGGGCGTTATTCGTCGCGATGGACACATGCCACTAGGCGTCAACATGGGTGCATCCACATCAAACGGTGCTATAGCTGCCAAACACGAATAGACATCTCTCATATATCACTACACGATAAGCACTACTTCTGTGAAGACACGTTTCACTTTCGTGTTATACCGATTCCTATGACGGAGGGATCAGCCATGTTTTTTTGTTTGTTTGTTTCAGCTTTCTGTCAGTTACTAGTTTCCTTTTGTTGCTTGTTAGATAGATAGATAGATAGATAGATAGATAGATAGATAGATAGATAGATAGATAGATAGATAGATAGATAGATAGATAGATAGATAGATAGATAGATAGATAGATAGATAGATAGATAGATAGATAGATAGATAGATAGATAGATAGATAGATAGATAGATAGATAGTCTTAGTTAGTTAGTTAGTTAGTTAGTTAGTTAGTTAGTTAGTTAGTTAGTTAGTTAGTTAGTTAGTTAGTTAGTTAGTTAGTTAGTTAGTTAGTTAGTTAGTTAGGAGCTAACACAAACCGGAAGCATGTACTTGCGATTCAAAGCTCATTATTGTGGTTTCTGTCAGGTTTTTATGAAGCGCGCTTCGATTTTTTCTTGGGAGAAGGGGGGGGGGGAGGAGAAAAGGGGGGTATGAATTTGTACGTAAGATAGGAGGATGGGAGTGGGTTGGTCTGAAATAACTTTTAGAGGGGTGTCCGGATCCTGCTGGGGTGATGCGAAAGGAGGGGGGGGGCGAGGGGAATGTTGGGGGTGTATAAATCTCCGGTTTGTGTTACTTCATGTACGTGTGCGTGCCGAAATGTATATCAGTTTCCACTGACACTTAAATGACACTTAAATGGGAGTTGTTTGCGAATGGTCTTCCGCTTCGATATATTGTTACGGGGAGAATATATTTACAATATATATACAGGGAATAAACTCAGCGGCTGGCAAGATGGCGCCCAGCTTGCAGGGTCTGTCAACGTCGTCTTTCTTGTCTTCTTCGTTGTCCTTTTTAGCCCGTTACATTATTTCCCGGCGGCTGAAGCACCGACCCGGTGCTCATCAGGAGGCAGTCGAGTGGTAGGGCTTGAGCCGCGTAACATGAACTACGTCAGTGCGAGGGTGAACGACGGTGGGGTCACTAGGGGCGATTTCGTAGGTGACGTCGGTCACCTGGCGTAAGATGCGGTAAGGGCCTGAATAGCGTGGGAGTAACTTCTCGGAAAGTCCCAGGCGGCGCGTGGGGGACCAAAGCAGAACCAGATTGCCGGGCGCGTAGTGGACGTCACGATGATGGGCGTCATATACACGCCTCTGGTTTTCCTGCGAGTCCGCTAGTCGGCGTCGAGCAACTTCGCGCGCCTCTTGGGCCTTCGTTATTGCCTCCCGAGCGTACTCCGACGTATAACTCAGTTTGGACGGCAGGAGTGTGTCGAAAGGTAGCGTAGGGTCGCGGCCGAACAAAAGGAAAAATGGAGAGAACCCAGCGGTATCGTGTCGAGAAGAATTATAGGCAAAGGTGACAAACGGTAACGTAGTGTCCCAGTCGCGATGATCAGCGGAGACATACATGGATAGCATGTCAGTAAGAGTTCGATTGAGGCGCTCGGTTAGGCCGTTGGTTTGCGGATGATAAGCAGTTGAAAGCTTGTGTTTGGTGGCGCATGAGCGTAGGAGGTCATCAACCACTTTCGAAAGGAAGTAGCTGCCTCGGTCGGTGAGGAGCTGCCGAGGGGCGCCGTGGTGTAGGATAACGTCCTCGAGGAGAAAGTCGGCAACGTCAGTTGCACAGCTAGTTGGAAGAGCCCGTGTGATCGCGTATCGGGTTGCATAATCAGTTGCTACTGCACTCCACCTATTGCCCGCAGTGGACGTAGGAAAAGGGCCAAGGAGATCAACACCCACACGGTAGAATGGCTCTGATGGTATGTCGAGCGGCTGAAGGCGTCCGGCAGGATGGGTAGTAGGTGTTTTCCGTCTTTGACAAAGATCACAGGCAGCAATATAACGGGAGACGTCGCGGTACAGCCCAGGCCAGAAGAAGCGCCGGCGAACTCTGTCATAGGTCCGTGAAACGCCGAGGTGACCGGCTGTCGGCATATCGTGAAGCTGGGCGAGAACAGTCTGACGCAGGTGAGGAGGAACGACGAGTAGTCTGTCGGGGCCGTCAGGACGCATGTTGCAACGGTACAATACACCATCATGAAGCTCAAACATTCTAAGGGAAGGGTCGGGCGTCGCGGATGTTAGCCTTTGGATGATATCGTGCAAGAAGGTGTCCCGCCGTTGCTCGATTCCAATGTCGTGAAAAGCGGACAGAGAGGAAAACGTTGGTAGAAAGGTTGGCCGTAGAACTGTCTGGGGGGTCAACAGGATATCGGGACAAACAGTCGGCATCTTGGTGCAAGCGGCCGGTTTTGTAGACAACTGAGTAGTCGAATTCTTGGAGGCGCAGAGCCCAACGACCAAGGCGGCCTGAAGGGTCTTTCAGGGACGAAAGCCAACACAAGGCATGGTGATCAGTGATGACTGTGAATGGCCGGCCGTGCAAATAGGGGCGAAATTTTCCGACTGCCCAAACGAGCGCCAGACATTCGCGTTCAGTAATGGAGTACTTGCGCTCAGCAGCAGAAAGAAGGCGGCTGGCATAGGCAACAACGCGTTCCCGACCTTGTTGTATCTGGGCCAGGACTGCATCGATGCCATGACCACTTGCATCGGTACGGACTTCTGTTGGAGCTGATACGTCAAAGTGGGCGAGAATAGGTGGAGAGGTAAGCAGTTGTACCAGATTGGAGAACGCATCCGCTTGCTCAGGACCCCAGACGAAGGCAGCGTCTTTCTTGAGGAGCTGAGTGAGAGGGCGCGCGACGTCGGCAAAGTTTTTGACAAAACGACGGAAGTAAGAACAGAGGCCGAAGAAACTTCGAACGTCTTTGGAACAAGTTGGCACAGGAAAATCTTTCACAGCCCGTATTTTATCTTGATCAGGGCGAACACCGAAGGAATCAACGAGATGCCCGAGCACAGAAATTTCACGACGGCCGAAGTGGCACTTGGCCGAATTTAGCTGCAGGCCCGCCTTACGGAAGACAGATAAGATCTTCGATAGCCTTTCAAGGTGCGTCACAAAGGATGGAGAAAAAACGATTACGTCATCCAGGTAGCAGAGGCAGATGGACCACTTGAAGCCATGCAACAGGGCATCCATCATACGTTCAAACGTGGCGGGCGCATTGCACAAACCGAACGGCATCACTTTAAACTGGTAAAGGCCGTCGGGAGTGATAAAGGCCGTCTTCTCACGGTCCATCTCGTCAACGGCAATTTGCCAGTACCCGGAGCGAAGGTCGATTGAAGAAAAATATTGTGCACCGTGAAGGCAATCCAGGGCGTCGTCAATGCGTGGCAGAGGATAGACGTCCTTCTTTGTGATCTTGTTCAAATGCCGATAATCAACGCAAAATCGCCAACTGTTGTCCTTCTTCTTAATAAGTACAACAGGGGACGCCCATGGACTGCTGGAAGGCTCGATGATATTCCGAGAAAGCATTTTGTCGACTTCTTTTTGGATGATTTGTCGCTCAGTATGGGAGACGCGGTAGGGTCGCCGATGAATTGGTCTCGCATCGCCTGTGTCAATCCGATGTTTAACAACAGACGTTTGTCCGAGAGGGCGGTCGCCATGGTCGAAGATGTCCCAAAAGGACGCAAGGAGAGCGCGCAGTTCATCAGCATGTTGGGTAGGTAAATCGGGTGCAATCATCTGAGTTAAGGCACCTTGGTCTGATGGAGTAGTAGGGGAAGGTTTCTCTGCACACGAATCTCTGTCGTAACTTAGAGTTGAAATGTGGCAGTCGGCCGCCGGCATGATTTCCGCAAGTGAAATGCCACGAGGGAGAACTTGTGGACATAGGCCAAAATTCACGAGCGGTAGACAGGAGGCGTTGTCCGTTATAGTAACGAGAGTGTGCGGAAACGCAACGTTTTGCGAAAGCAGGACTTCAAGATTTGGAGACACTATATAGTCACCGTCGGGTACAGGTGGTACAGGTGAGACGCCGACGTAAGTAACTGTCCGTGGAGGAAGGCGAAGGTGGTCTGCGGAACAGAGCCGGCTTGGAGGGCAACCGGGAGGGTCAACAGCAGTAGGTAGAGCGAGTTGCACAACGCCGGCAGAACAGTCTATCAAGGCCGAGTGTTCCGACAAGAAATCAAGTCCCAAAATTAGGTCGTGAGGGCAATGTTCTAGGACGTAAAACATAACCGATGTGTGGTGTCCGGCGACGGTCACACGAGCTGAACACACGCCAATCACGGCAGCTGTTCCACCATCGGCAGTTCGGACCGCAGGGCTTGGGGCAGGAGTAACGACTTTTTTTAGGCGTGTTCTGAGGTCAGCGTTCATAACAGACACGTGCGCGCCAGTGTCAATAAGGGCCGTAACTGGTACACCGTCCACGTCTACACTGATAAGGTTCCGATGTGCGGGCAGGGTCAGTAGAGGATTTTGGCATCGGGTCGTGATTGCAGCATCACCTCTAGGAGCTGCTCCCGTCAGTTTTCCGGAGGTGAGCGCCGGAAGGAGCTTGGGGACGGCGATCGACGAGATGGGGGCGAGCGGGAAAAACGGCGTTGGGTGAGCGGCTGAGTCGAGTGGGCAAAGAAGTGTCAGGCATGAGCGGCTGTGTTTGCGGCGATGAGCGTGGATTACCGGGAGGAAGGCGATGGGACGGAAAGTAAGGCCATGGTGTCGAGTTAGACCATGAACGGCAGTGACGAGAAATATGGCCTACACGACCGCAGTTGAAACATATTGGCCGGTCGTCTGGTGTGCGCCATTCCGCCGGGTTACGATAACGTGGGGGAGCGGAAAAACGTCGGTTCGGTGTGACAGCAACAGGTGGAGTTGGTGGAGCATATTCAGGTCGATGAATTGAGCAGATGTTGTTCAGGCCGACGTTGGCCAGTTCCTGACGTACGACGGACTGGATGAGGGAGACGGTGGCGTGATGGTTGTCGGAGTTGAGGGTTGGTGACGTGAGCGGAGCAGCGGCTTCGATTTCTCGGCGGACAATACGGACAACATCACTGGAACTTTCCGTAGAAGGCAGGCGGGGGTCTTCACAGGTGGATGTAGCAGCCGTGTTAGGTAGGCGTGTAAACTGGTGGAGAACACGGCGGCTCTTAGCTTCCTCAAAGCGCCGGCATTCGGAAATGATGTCTTGTACGGTAGACGAGTTCTTGAATACAAGCAGGTGAAAGGCATCATCTGCTATACCCTTGATGACATGGGCAACCTTATCGGCTTCCGACATCTGCGAATCCACCCTGCGGCACAAAGCAAGCACGTCCTGAATGTACGTAAGGTAGGATTCGGTGCATGTCTGAACGCGAGACGCGAGCTCTTTTTGGGCGGAGCGCTGACGTCCCAGAGGTCTGCCAAATAGCTCCCGAAGCTTTTGCTTGCATAACTCCCAGCTGGTCAGCTCTTCCTCGTGCGTTTCATACCAGACCTTCGCGGTGTCGGTTAGGTAAAAGATCACATTGGCCAGCATGAGCGTTGGGTCCCATCGCATACGTACGCCCACACGCTCGTATGTCTTTAGCCAGTCTTCTACGTCAACACTATCGGTGCCCGAAAAGGTACCTGGGTCTCTCGGGGGCTCCAAGATGAGGGTTGACGGCCCGGTTGGAGAACGCACAGTAGCCGCTGAAGGGTCGGCATTGTTGACTTCCGTCGCCATTGAAGAGGCAACTAGGCGCCCGCTGCGAAGCTTCGTCTTGCGTGAAGTTAATACCCCGCACCTTCCACCAAAGATGTTACGGGGAGAATATATTTACAATATATATACAGGGAATAAACTCAGCGGCTGGCAAGATGGCGCCCAGCTTGCAGGGTCTGTCAACGTCGTCTTTCTTGTCTTCTTCGTTGTCCTTTTTAGCCCGTTACAATATTTATTTCAATATAGCGAACTCTTGAACATGCATGAAGAATCACTGAAGTCTAAAGCTTTTGCACGCGTCAAGTCGTTCTCTCCGCATTAGGCACATTGAAATCAGGTGCGATATCCGACTAGCCCACTCGACTAACTTTCGTATTCATTCGGCTTATGCAAGTAGAAATCGCAAAAGCATCGTTTGCAGGCAGAAGTCGCAGGCAGTTGTAGCGCTTACCGTGAATCGCAAGATGTAGGACATTCCCTGAAAAAAAAAAGTAACATATCGTTGTGCCACCGTCTCAGCTGAAACGCAAGTATCAGAAAGCGATCCTTATGGTCAGTTTCCACCGGTCATGTATTAGTGCTCCGTAAGACGTAAGCAACGACTACTCCTACCGAATCTCGAATAGATGTTGATCCTCATCATCATCATCATCAGCCTGTCTACGCCCACTGCAGGGAAAAGGCCTCTCCCATGTTCCGCCAATCAACCCGGTCCTGTGCTTTCTGCTGCCACGTAATACCTGCAAACTTCTTAATCTCATCTACCCACCTAATTTTCTGTCTCCCCCTCACGCGTTTGCCATCTCTTGGAATCCAGTCAGTTACCCTTAATGACCACCGGTTATCCTGCCGACGTGCTACGTGCCCGGCCCATATCCATTTCTTCTTCTTGATTTCAACTATGATATCCTTAACCCCCGTTTGTTCCCTGACCCACTCTGCTCTTTTCCTGTCTCTTAAGGTTACACCTATCATTTTCCTTTCCATCGCTCGCTGCGTCGTCCTCAATTTAAGTTGAACCCTCTTTGTAAGTCTCCAGGTTTCTGCTCCGTAGGTATGTACCGGTAAGATGCAGCTGTTATATACCTTCCTCTTGAGGAATAGTGGTAGATTACCATTCATGATTTGATAATGGTTGCCGAATGAGCCCCAACCCATCCTTATTCTTCTAGTTATTTTACTCTCATGGTTCGGCTCCGCGGTTACTACCTGTCCTAAGTAGACGTACTCCTTTACAACTTCCAGTGTCTCGCCACCTATCGCAAAGCGCTGTTCTCTGCCAAGACTGTTCCACATTACTTTAGTTTTATGCATATTAATTTTCAGACCTACTCTTCTACTTTCCGTATCCAGTTCAGTAATCATGAGCTGCAATTCGTCTCCCGCGTTACTCATCAATGCAATGTCATCAGCGAATCGTAGGTTACTGAGATACTCTCCATTAACTCTTATCCCTAACTCTTCCCAATCTAGGGCCCTGAAAACCTCCTGTAAACACGCGGTGAATAACATTGGAGAGATCGTGTCTCCCTGCCGTACGCCCTTCTTTATTGGGATTCTGTCGCTTTCTTTATGGAGGACTATAGTGGCTGTGGATCCGCTGTAGATTTCTTCCATTATGTTTATATAGGCTTCGTCGATGCCTTGATTCCGCAGTGCTTGCATGACTGCTGATGTCTCCACCGAATCAAATGCCTTCTCGTAATCTATGAAGGCTATGTATAGGAGTTGGTTGTATTCCGCGCATTTCTCTATCACCTGATTGATAGTATGAATATGGTCTATTGTTGAGAATCCTGTACGAAATCCTGCCTGGTCCCTTGGTTGATTGAACTCTAATGTCGTATTAATTATGTTAGCAATTACTTTTGTACATAGCTTGTAGACAACGGACAGTAAGCTTATGGGCCTGTAATTTTTCAGGTCCTTGACGTCTCCTTTCTTATGGATCCTATGTTGATCCTATAGAAGTATAATAATCAGGCTTAATAGGGCGCGAAATGATGTGAATTGAAAGCAGGTCAACCTGGTTTTTATATTGCGCCTCCATACTCTGAACCGCCTACAGCTCAGTAACAAGTACCGAATAAATTCAACCTGTCATTGCACAGCTTTTTCCCGGGCCACCTTTTTTTACCGTAAATTTTTTGTAAAAATAATGTTTTTGATTGATTGATTGATTGATTGATTGATTGATTGATTGATTGATTGATTGATTGATTGATTGATTGATTGATTGATTGATTGACTGACTGACTGACTGACTGACTGACTGACTGACTGACTGACTGATGATTGATTGATTGATTGATTGATTGATTGATTGATTGATTGATTGATTGATTGATTGATTGATTGATTGATTGATTGATTGATTGATTGATTGATTGATTGCACTAAGTTATGGATGAACTTGTGAACTTGGGCCGCAAGACAAGTAACACTCAAAAATGATAGCGGCGAGCGCAGTCGTTGCAAGTTGAAAATCTTCAGTGAAACGCGTCGGCTTTTAAGACATGCATCGCCGCACATTCCAGCGTTATTGCTGGTCTCAGAACGTACTCAACTATTGGCGCCGTCAGAACAACCTAAAGAAACTCGAGAAGCTTCCGATACGTTCAGGCGTGGCCTGCGCCTAGCGTTAGCACGTGTAACAGTTTTTAGCCGGTGAAGCGCGGTGCGAAGGGAAAAGAAAAAAAAAAAACAGGTATGTGTGTCAGAATAATACGCCATCGTAAGACATTCTTCCGTAGCACGTTATCAGCATGAAGTTAAAACGCCCGTGGCAGTCGGTCGCTGATGTCTATGTTTGCTCACCCTATATGTTCTGGTCGTCCAAAGGAAAAATTATGACGACGAATAGAACAGGTTTACAGCACGATATACTATAGCCCCTAACTATCACACGTTATCTTTGCGCCTATATACCCGTCGCTGCGGCTTAGGAGTTACAGAACACTATACCACTGAGTACGAGGTCGCGCGTTCGACTTCCGGTGGCGTATGTAGCATTTCCGCGGAGGTGCCTCGTATATGGTTGAGGCCATCGTCATTATTACCATATTATCATCCTATTTTGTGCTCACTGGTGGCGAACGCCTTTTGTGTAGATCTCCAGTTACATCTGCCTTGAAGTCAATAAGGGCGAAAAAATGGGCTTGTTGGGATAGCATCTTCTACTGTGTCGCAGCACGGCATGTTCAAGGAGACACCGAGCACGGTGTGCCCTCGGATGTTCCTGCTTTGTGTGTGTTATCGTCCTCGCCACGCCGTGGCCGCGCCACAGCGAAGTAGAAGATATCCCTTCGGATTTAACTTACCTTGCGCATTACCGCGCGTGAATTTTTAGATGCATGTAGCATTCTCTTACACTAATATACTCCGAGCCATTTAAGCCAACCCCCTAACTGGGTATCTAAACCGCGACTGACGTCACAAACACACACACACGCGCGCGCGCGCGTTTTGTCGACGCAACGCGCATGTGCACCGAAAAAACATAACCAAAAATGTTTAAAATGTTCCGATGACTGGATTTGAAATCTGACCCTCTGGTACCGAACCCTACAACTACACCACAGGACTCTACTTCATCCAGCTGGTGGAGTTGGATACCGTTAAGCACATACCACATGCAAGCACGTGAGCTCGTTCGCTTGGCGCGTTTCCCACAACACGATGGAATTTCGTTGAGTCGCTGTTCAATCGAGTGTAGGTGCAGATAAGTGCAGGGAAGTATGTTCAGAAATACTTAGTCAACAACGATGCTATTACGCACCGACTGTGACAATCATCGTTAAATGACTTCTGTTGTAATATTTCTTTTTATTTGTCGTACAATGTGTTAGGGTATACCAGCAGCAGGGGAGAATCACGCAGCTATTTCGTATGACTCACTTGCGTGGCTTGAGAGCATGTAGACTCCTACGACCGAGAGCACGACGACAGTTACGATGGACACAGTGCACAGGGACAACGCGACCTTCTTGCGCCCGTATAACCTGAAAACAGAGAAGGAAAGACGGTTATTACAGCTGCTGCGCCTCCCACCAGTTCACTCGCCAAACATTATAGCGCAACACGCGGCCCGGAATTTACAATCAATTCTCAAAGTCAGCTGGAAATCGTTCCCTCTGCTATCTACAAACGATGACATAAATACAAATGACAGCGCCATAAATTCAATGTCCACGGCTATTGGCTGACTTGAGCATCGTGAGCTGCATAGTTACCGCGACCGCCGAGGGATGCCGCTCGTGATCACACTAAAAATACGCCGCGCGTTCGAAGAAAAAAGAGAAAAGAAAGTGATCATGGTCATGACGCGCACAGAGGAAGTGACGTATCGTCTTGCCCCCTTGTCATCCCCCTCCCTGCGTAGCTTTCAGCGCGCTTGCTGGTATGAAAGGAGAGAGTCATTCCTTGTAATCCCCCCCACCCGAAATGTTTTTTTTTTGTTTGCCATTGGATAGGACCATCACTGTGGTGCTTGGCAAGCGCAGAACGTCCTTATTTTAGAGATCACGTGACTGATTCGGCGCCGTCTTGGCTGTAATGCTGCATAGTAATACTCCTTTTAAGCTGTAGGCTTAGAAAAGGGGAAGCAAGGTCCCTGTTGAAAATGGAAGACGATGAGGGTCGCGCACCGCGCGCTGGCAATCATCATTGAGAGTGGAGTGTGGCATTAAAGGGGGAAGAAGAAGGCAGCCATGCCGTCGGTCTCTGTTCTTTATATTTTTGGTGCCGAAACCCGGGAACGAACCAGGGACCTTTATCCCCGATGATCGGTAAACTCAAGGAATTACGCCTAAATCTCGAAATTATGAGACAGAACTTGAAGAAAATAGACCGCCAGATTTATGACGTTTTACCTCTTGAAGATCTAGAAAGCGACGTCGAAAGGTGTGAAAAGTTTGACTGCAACATCTTAAGGCTGGCATCAGACCTTCAACTTCGAAATCCGCTAATCGACTTTCGCTAATCCGCTAATCGACAACTTTCGGCTGTTTGTGCGAGTGCATACAGCGGTCTTTTCTCGAAATCCGCTAATCGAAGTTGAAGGTCTGATGCCAGCCTTAAGATGTTGCAGTCAAACTTTTCACACCTTTCGACGTCGCTTTCTAGATCTTCAAGAGGTAAAACGTCATAAATCTGGCGGTCTATTTTCTTCAAGTTCTGTCTCATAATTTCGAGATTTAGGCGTAATTCCTTGAGTTTACCGATCATCGGGGATCTAGACAATAGTGCTACTTCAGTATCTTCCATTACTTCCTCAATAGCTGTACGCAATAATTTCCGAATACCGTACAGTCGCTTCATGTTCTCGTCTATCTTTGTGTCTGTCTCCTTCGCACTCGTAATTCCACAGTCGTTACGAGTTAAGATCAACGATGTTGGCGTGGCGCTATCTGATCCAGGGTTAGGGCCTTCACAGTTACTCTCGTTCAAAGGCTTCGGCATTCCGACTTCGGGACCCTTGAATTGAGTATCGCCACGCAAGCACCGCAGGTCGTGTAGTGAACAGTCGCTAGCTTCGAGGGCTAGGCTTGCAGGACGGCCGTCATCGTAGCAAAAGCTCATCGTACTGGCCTCGCTACCCTCGAAGTTGTCACCGAAGGGAATATCTAGTAGATGGGCAGACATACCGTTGGCTGCTCCGAGGGCTGGGCTGACAGGATGCGATTCTCCGTTCCTTGTGGTCATCCTAGCCTTGCGAACCTCGGGCCGTCGTCCTGAAGGGCAAGGGCAGACCAGAGCCGAAGTACACGTGAAGGGCTCCCGCCTCGCGAACCTCCAAGCGACGGACGCTGTCTCATCGATCCATGAGTCGCCGATACGGTCTCAGTTCAGGCCGGAATCGTAGTCCCGGGTTTCACGGCACCAAAAAGTAAAGAACAGAGACCGACGGCATGGCTGCCTTCTTCTTCCCCCTTTAATTCCCCACTCAACTCTAATGATGATTGCAGGCACGCGGTGCGCGACCGTCATCGTTTTCCATTTTCAACAGTCCCTGACGGCAATCAGAACAAGATGACGTGTCGAGATACCAACGGATCAGAATGAAAATGCTGGCCATTCAGCACATTCAGACACAGAGTTGCGCCCATAACGCAAAGCTCGAGAGTTCACATAAAACAACAAGGCCGTTTAGTTTAGTTCAATATGGCGAGCAGTGCAGAAGTTCCAACGAATAGGACACATGCGTTTTCAGGATGATAAATAAGACAGATCATTTGTCCTACCAATCGCCTGCACAGTTCGCCATGTTGAACAAGACTCTAGGCATAACTAATTATCGCAAAAAAGACAAAGGACAAGGCAAAGAAAACAGGCAGGAGGCCTTGTCTTCTGTCCTTCTTGCGCTACTCAGTCATGTCTGAAGTTAATTCGCAACAACTAGCCCAACTTGTATCTCTAAAACAAGACTCTATAAAGGGAAATCGGCGATCTCAGAGACCTTGACGCTTCGCGGGGCTCTTGTGACGTGGACAAAACGAGCCGTTCTCTTTCGGCGACTGCGCAACATGCTCGGAATCACTCTTTATAGTACTTACGTGTCGCTCTTGAGCATTCTTGAAATTTTGAGCGGCCGGCCTGTTGATGAAGCAAGGTAACGATGTGAGTCTGAAGTCAAGAAAACAGGGTGAACGGCGGTTGTCTACCGACGTGGAAAATGGGCGAAAATTGTGGCGATGATGATAGCGATTTTCGCCAACAACGGCACAAGCACTCGGTGGGGGATAGGTCTAGAATCCGGTGGGATCGCGATAAATCACCAGAACAAAACGATAACCAAAAATTCACAATAAAGAAGCGTTCATAAATGAGATGAGAGAATGCATAATAAAGATATGTACAGAAATTTGAAAAAGAAAAAGCTAAGAGAACTGTACACTACAGAAGATATTGCACATATTCACCCACTACTCGGCCAATCCCCTACATTGGGTATGTGCCTGCTCAAAGGAAAAAAACTTCTTCACACATTTAAAATTCAACACCAGGGATTCTGTCGATCTTACCCATGATTTTCTTATGCTCTCGGAAATGAGATCAGAATTGTGTGGATATGGTATAGAAGGAATAAAATGGAGAAGCATTAAAAGCTTTTTTTTTTTCGCAGGGATCTTGTCGATCACTCGTAAAACCTTCGTTTTTATGACTGTTGCCTAACACCGAGACGCTGCGTGCACTGCACTTTACATGGAGCACAGAACAATAATTTAAGAGTGCACCTGCTCTGCATAGATTTAACCTCTCGAGTTTACGAGGCGGAACCTCCGAATATTTTTGGAGTCGCGAAGGTAATGTAATATTAGTATGTGACTAAGATTTCCACGCACTTACCTATTGTTTTCTCCTTTGTAGAATGTTACAGAAGTGAAAGTCTACTAAAACAGAAGAAGAAGTATACCTCAGGCCAGCGCACTTCAAGAAAGATACATTTTTCGGTGAATTACTCTACGAAGAGCTGTCGTAGTGTGCGAGACAAGCAATCAAGTGAGGCAAGGGCATAATAGTACACATGTATAATTCTATTATATTGCCGTAAGAACGTATGCCCGAGATTAGCCAACAAGAACCAACATAAGTCAGCACTAGCCGACATAGAACGGTTAGCCGACGTCAGCCAGTGCTCTTATTATGCGAGTACGTGTGGTACGCTTCACTCAAACAAAACACTTCTTTTCTTCAAAATAAGCAATGTTGCAGAGTACCTGTCGTCTCGATTATAGTTTTATATGATAGTTTGTACGTAATGCTTTGCATCACTAGAAGTCTTTGTTTCAATTTTTTTATGTTTAACTAGGGAATTTTTTGTTTTTTATGCTGACCCTGAAACTGCTTGCGGAACTCAAGTCTGCTTTTCGTATCAAATGCTACGCATTAAAATGAACGCACGATTACACGGTCCCGTCCGCAAGGTGAAGCGCAGCTCTTGGATCACGAAGAGAACTTGTCAAGTTATCATGTACACCTGAACAACAACCGTAGTTTGTGGCTATAAACATCGTTGTTCGATAAACACGTGGTCTGCGGCGACAGGGACACAATGGCGTTCGGTGTCCATAGCAGCCGAATATCGTAGGCGAGCTGCGAGAGCTCCGCCCCACTAATTTCGAAAGGGTGCTGCGAATGCGCCGGTGTGAATGCCATTCGCGCCGTCTACCAGCTTTGTCGAGCCGCACCCAAGCGTGATTTCAAGGGCGTCCGCACGGCGAGACGGGTGGATTCCAGCGTTCTGCTATACAGCCTCGGTCGTTATGCAAGATCGTTTTCTGTCGCACAACGCCGGAAGGATGTGGAGGAGCCGTGAATTGTCGCCCGCTTGTACGTTTGGTACGTTGTTGTTGAAACGTGTGCTAAACCATAACAAAAATTTAACCGCTCCAAGCACTCCGTGCAGATGGTTAGCCATCAAAGCTGAAACGTGCAGCCCCGGTGTTCATTGCTGGGCTAATCCCGACAGTTCATCAGTCTTTCTCAATTATTGGTTACGTCTATCCATAAATCTTAAGTGGTGTTTCTTGTGGACCAGTAGTGGATAGTAAGATTTGCCCAATTTCTGGGGCACATGCGTTTTTCGCCTGCCGACTGCTTCATTTTTAACGGACCAGCGGTGAGTAGTGGGGCTTGCCAAATTGCTGTGTCGCATACGCGTTAAGAGTTTTGGGGCACATAGGACGGTCGAATTGTGGTTTCACCTAGCCATAAGATTGCACTCACAGGAAATGAGTCCATCAGGGCGGGCGAGAGGCGGAGTAGGAAAATAGTTGCAATATTGTTGAACATATTGGAATTGGTGTAACTAAAGCAAGAAGGAACATAACGTTCGTCTTAACGTGTGAAATTAACATGTAAATAAAGATAAAATAAACATGGCCCTGCCGACTGAGCGTTTAATGACTCGCTTTCTCGCTAAAGAACAAGCAAGAAAAGATGGCGTCCGTGTCGCTAGACGACTTGTCCGCGCCGATCGGTGACGAGGCTCGCCGTCGACGAGCCCGCGACGTGCGTGGTGTACTTGAGAGCCTCGGCGAGCATGCCTTGTAGCGAGGAGACCAGCGGGAAGGGGCGGTCGCACACACCCCTGGCGTCATCCCGCTGCACGTCCTCCACGTACACGCAGTCCGGTGCGTACGCCGCCAGCAGCCGCGGGATCTGCGCTCACGACGACCCGGATGAAAGACGTTACGTATAGGCGTGCGCACGGGTGGGGGGAGAGGGGGCAGGGAGCCCCTCCCCCCCAAATTCAACCATACTTTATGTATGATCGTGCGTGCGTTTGCATGTGTGCGTGTATATTACACATTCAAAATTGAAAAAAGATCTTCGAGGGATGTTGAACCCCCCCCCCCCCCTGCTAAGCCAGTGATTAAAAGATCTGCTTAACTTCCCACTTTCAATACGGAAAGCCAGGGACCGATGGCATTGGACCAATGGACCAATAGCCTTTGTGAGAAGTACGACATCGCTTCATTGTTATCTTTGCATCCATTGCGTAGCTCGTTGTCCTTCGGACTCGACCAACAGGGGAGGGTTTGCTGAGGTGAATGCCATGGTTAGGTGCGAAGGCTCGCAGGTGGCGCCACCGTCCTATACCCGATGACAATCTAAGAATTACGAATAAGCTCCTCTTATATTCAGGGGTAATCCGAAGGTTCCCTGAAAAGGCTTTCCTTTAATTATGTAAGCGGTTAGGCTGCGATTCGCGCCATAATTTAAGTGAAGCACCTTGTATCAAAGGAGCTAAGGGCGATTAAAGGATGGTCTCTTCCCAAACAGCGCTTTAATTTCCTCAATTCATTCGCCGATCGGTCGGGACTAAGCTCTATCTTGCGCGATCTTCCGCCGAGACAAGGAAGTCACTCAAAGAAAGACGGCCAAAAAAAAACATAAAATTCAGTGTTTGTCCCTCTTCAAAGCTCTGGACGACCTGCGGTTTTCCCTTACAGAAATTGCGCATGCTGTTCCGTTGCATGTCAACAAAAAGTTTATTGAAAATAAAGAAAGTCGACAAAAGAACATCAGAAGAAATATGAAAATTTTTACAAGGGTTATCCGAGAGGAAAACTTACAGAACTGGTCGTAAAAAAAAAAATGTCGAAAAACAGCAGCAATAAGCCAACCAACGCAACCAATCTTTCACGAATAGAAAGCTACTGTGGTATATTACAACATGCCTATAAGCACACAAATTTTGAAGACTCCTTATACCGGAACACACTTGTTCCAATACTGAAGATGGTCGCACCATACAATAGCGGGCAAGCCGGTCAGGGGTCACGTAGACGCATACAACGCTAACTAGCTCGAGCTGGACGTATTCTTTCTGGACGGAAATATGAGGTTAGCTCTCGGCAGTGGCATAGGCACAAGTTTGCTTCGGTGGGTGCACCTCTTTGATCTGAAGTGGGGGCCGGGCAGGCAAGTGTGATCGAGTGCCGTACTGTTCTCTGTATCCCATAGCAGAAAGAAATTTCGGCAGGGGCACGTACCCGGTGTGCTACCCCTTGACTACGCCACTGGCTCTCGGTGGCGTAGTCAGGGGGTGGCACACTTTCTTTCTTTCTTTCTTTCTTTCTTTCTTTCTTTCTTTCTTTCTTTCTTTCTTTCTTTCTTTCTTTCTTTCTTTCTTTCTTTCTTTCTTTCTTTCTTTCTTTCTTTCTTTCTTTCTTCTTTCTTTCTTTCTTTCTTTCTTTCTTTCTTTCTTTCTTTCTTTCTCTTTCTTTCTCTTTCTTTCTCTCTTTCTTTTTTTCGTTACACTGAGAACTCCGGCTGTCCATGGGCATAGACCGCTCAATTTTAGCGGGTAACTTAACAGGGTTGAAGAATTGGATAGTTGGTTCAACATGATTAGGACTACAGCGCGAATAAAACAAGCACAAAAAAAGAGTGGGCACGATAATTATAAATAAGTAGCGAGCAAAAAACACTGGCTAGTAGCGCGAGCATACGGTAAAGCGGAAATCCGTGGATTTGCAACACTTCCATTTTTCCTGTACGTAACTACAATTTTGCGAGCCAATGCGCCGTAAGCAACACGCATCATTATAAGTACCAGGCATGAGGTCATTACGAGCATTTCTTAAATTATTTCACCTGAAAACTTAGAAGAGAGACTTTCTGCACACTGGCACAACTCAGAACCACGTTTCGACACCCTTTTTTTTTTGCTGGTTTAGTTGACTGATCAGACAAGTGACCGGACGCTGCAACAGCCCCACGCTTGCTGCAATTATAGCTTTCGTAAAACCGTCTATATATAGATTGGCAAATTACGCACCTGGGGTGCCAAAAGATTTGTTAATGAGTCAACTACGCGTTTTGATTTCTCGTGCAAGTAACGCCCAGCTTTTCGAGTAATCGAACTCAAGGACTAACATTCTGCTTTCTGCCACGGGCGTTTACGACAAGCGTGCTGGAGAATTTCCAGCGCTCTGCGGAAGTAGGCAAAAGTATATGGGGTTAGTGTTCGTATGAACAACTTCGGCAAAAAAAGACGCATGAGCAGAGACCATGGAGGAAAGATGCAAAACAGGAGAGACTGTGACGTCAGCTTTTTTTTTGTTTTTTTAGCCGTAAGAGTGACCATCTTGGTGGTCCATGTGTGCGCATTTGCATCTCCTTTCAGCTCGCCGGAGCAGGCGCGCGCGAGCATTGGAACGTGTACTGCAACAAGCCACTGACAACACGTATGGCGGATGTGCGTCAGAAAGAAATTTACGAAACTTCAGTTAAACATTTAATGAAGCGCACGCGCACGTGCTTTTCCCGTGGCCAGTTAAGAAAAACCCGCGCCGTAACTGAGTGAGAGCCCGCAATTATTGGTCGCAGCGTTCCCAGCTCACACAACAGTACCGCTTCACCACGCTACAGCTTTGTACAAAGGTAAAGCATACGTAGTGTATTGCGGTGAAGGAAGGGAAGTGAGAATACGGTGCGAGTAGTAATTAAGGCGAACGGGTGTGTAACCAACGTATATTAAGGCGAAAGCCTTAGATGCCTCATCAAACGCGAAATTTGACCGCCGGCGTCCCGCGGCGTCGAAGACGAGTGATGCAAAAATCGTCACGTGATGACGTCGCCACATGACGTCACTGTGGCGTACCGTCACATGATGACGTCATCTCATGACATCTTCGCTTGGTCAAAGGTGCTCCGATCACTGAGGCAATGCAAAACCAGGTAAGGCGCCTCCAATCTTGAAGGCAGTGCAAAACCACATTAGGTGCAGAAAGCTTTCGAAGGATGGAAGGGCAGGATCAACACATCGACTCAGAAGAAAAAGAAGATGGCTTTCGCCTTCGAGTCGTCTTATTAAGTGAATGCATAAGGGACCCTGTCAGTTTTATTTTGACATTGTCTCGGGGACACCAATGTGGCAACAAGACCACCAAAGCCGGAATCCAGACAGGTCTATGAGTTGGAGGGTTGGCAATGTCTTTGCGTTCTGGGGTTAAGGAAATCGGCTGTCCGCTAAGTGACCACTCTCGAGAACGCCCCGGCCTCGCTGACTCCAACTTACGAACAGCCCTGGTTCATTCATTCATTCATTCATTCATTCATTCATTCATTCATTCATTCATTCATCCATTCACTCGTCGAATCATTCATTCGTTTGTTCATTCGTTCATTCGTTCGTTCGCTCTTTACTTCATTCATTCATTCGTTTGTTCGCTCGTTCCTTTATTCATTCCTTCATTCATTCGTTCGTTCATTCAATCGATTTATCGATCAATCAATTAATCACGATTTTATGTGCAACATGATAGTCGGGGCATACCCCAGGAAAAAGCGGTAAGTCTGGCTTGTGGTTGTCTTGAGCGCCCGCACACAAGGCAGTGTATACGCAGGAATTTGTGTAATCCCTACACAGAGAACAGCGCACTTGGCGCGCAGCGCTCAGTAATTATAACGGGGTCCTTGGCCCGCATGATGATCGGTGTCACCGGTGAACGCTCCATGTTTCCAGGAGGGGCAAATGCTGTCATAGCACGGAACCAAAGCTCTCGCCTTCATTGTATTGTAATGAGCTGGCACCGTGTCGCCGGTGGCGCAAAGAAAACAAAAAGGCGCCGGCTGCCGTGCCGATCGATTATCGCGTTTCACTTACTGAGCACCGTATACATGGACGTGTGAAGCAGAGAAATGGAAGAAAACGATCGATACGAAGTACGTATTAAGCATTATATGTACGCATACTACAGAGAGAAATGTTGGACTCTAGTAATTTACTTTTTGGGTGGTTTGCATTTTAATTTGACTGCAAAGAAAGGTAAGATCAACTACCCGTTAGAAGCAACAAGACACGTTTGTAAGTTCGGATCCCACCGACGGAACGGGTGATTTTTCGTCCACTTCAATTCATTTCAATTTGCTTCACAACTAGTACCCTACACTCAGACAACAATTAACGCCCTCTGTACTTTCTGTAGCTTAAGTGTGTGTTCGATTCATTTGGTTGTGCTTACGTACAAGCGGGCCCGTCGAAAAAATTCGCCTTCTTTCGTGCAAATTAGTGAGAACATCACGCAGTTACAGTATAGTAACAGTTCATCGATTAACAACAAGTAAAGAAACGCAAAACTTAGGCTACAGAACAGTACAACGTGGCCGTACTGGAAGAGTAAAACAATATAGTAATTAGGTAATGAAAATGCGGCAGGAAAATCGACGGAACACTCAGTGCAGTTTTGAAATAAAACATTTGCGCATACGTATATTTTTTTAAAATAAGTAAGATCGATTCCATTCTTCTGATATTTGTTCAAGAGATACGGTACACTGAATGACAGAAACTGTTAGCCGTAAAATTGTAGCTGTAAAATTGGGCACCCGGAAATCCTGCCGTCCGCTTTATCATAATCTCGGGTGCTCCCTCCCGACGCCTCCGTTTGACGATATTTCTTAGATTTTCGCACGCTAAATAACCTAACCGCAATGCAGCTATGTATTGTGCTGAGACATGCGCAAGCACGTTCACCATTATGTAACGCATTATATAAGAGCACAAAATGGCACGAAGCGAAGCGTCACCCTACGTTTTATTCTCTCGTTATAACTGGCTTACTCGTCAAATCAATACAACGTTCAAGTAATATTTTCATGGTACATATAAGCTAAATATAGTAGAGAAATATCAATCTAGTTTTTTATTAAGCGCCCTCTTCGAAATAGTAATAAAGCCAAATAATTATTAACCCTCAGCTACACTTTGGAGTTGTGTTCATTGAGGAGAGAGTTGGTCGGTTTTTAGCAGTATAAACTACCAGTGTAACAGCGTCAGTGCGTGTAAGCGAACCTGATTCTGTCATCAACCTATCCGCACTCTTACCCTTCACCTCAAAAGCACACCTGTCTGTCTTTGCGAAAATATTCATTTCAATTCAAGCCTACGTGACGGCTTTCTTTCTTTCTTTCTTTCTTTCTTTCTTTCTTTCTTTCTTTCTTTCTTTCTTTCTTTCTTTCTTTCTTTCTTTCTTTCTTTCTTTCTTTTATTTCGCATTTCTCTTAGATCTACTATAGGTTGAATGCTAATATGACGATTTTTATCATTTCGCTAAAAACGCGATTTCGATCGCGAACTAACCCTTTGAAAATCGTTGTGACGGGAATTGGAAAATACGTATATACCAACAAAACCAAAGCAAATATACAAGTTCGTCCATCCGCAAGTTCCCGGTATACTATTTTTTTATGTGAGCAAGGACTGCATGAATGCACATTGAAAAAGAGTCACTGGGTCTCGTGACCGATGGCGAAGGTTCTCGTTGGTTATATTAGCCATCACTAAGTTCAGTTACTCTTATAACGCGCGAAAAGCACAAGGGTCAAAAAGGAACGACGGGTACACAGCGTGGTCTCTTATAAATCTCGCAGTCAACTTATGACTATCTTGATTTTTACACTCTATCTTGAACTTCCGATACGCACCTGCATCATGGCTCTTTTAAAAGTACTAAACTTGCTCAAATGCTCCTGCGTGCCCTGCTGTCTGTTTTCTATATGCACTAAATGTGCCGCCTCCAAAAATAAATCAAACGTCGGAAGTTAACGCTGTGTTCTCGTCGCTCCTTTTCAGTCCTTTGTTCTTTCTTTTACGCGCTAACAGAGTTACTGGGGGATTTCCACGATGTCGAAGCATACGCTCTATCAAGCTATTACTGGTTGTGGTGCCGAATCGTGTGAGCTTTTATTCGCCGCTCCTCTGCCTGTTTATGAAATATACCCAATAAGATTGATTGATTGATTGATTGATTGATTGATTGATTGATTGATTGATTGATTGATTGATTGATTGATTGATTGATTGATTGATTGATTGATTGATTGATTGATTGATTGATATTCCATGATGACGAGAACAGCGCGACAGCGTACACAACGGACCGAAAAGCTGGGGGGGTCGCATTAATCGGAAGTGAGCGTTTGCCTCCGTTGTGCAGGTGTCGCGCTGCTAAGCTCTAGGGCGCGGGTTCGATTCCCGGCCGCGGCGGCCGCATCTAGATGGGGGCGATATGCAAAAGGTCACCCGTGTGCTTAGATTTAGGTGCGCGTTAAAGAATACCAGGAGTCCACAACTACGGCGTGCCTCGTAATCATATATCGTGGTTTTGGCACGTAGAACTCCATCAATCAACGTCATTATCAAGCTTTTCTGTCCTCTTGTCCACCGTCGAGCTGTGCACTTCGTCACTTCGGTGCGTGGCTATAGCACAGCAAGCTCTTTCAATTCGCTCAATGTGAATCCGTACAGAACGAGGCTTTCACTTGAGCACCAGATTCCGTGCATTGTGGCAGAACAACGCAAAAATAGCATTTTCAATAAAAAAAAAAACAAGCCGGTTTATAGTAATCGCTGTGCCCTGGTTGTTCAATGTCCCGTCTGTTTCGCCGTTCTGCCACAATGAACCAAGTGGCCCACCTAAGAACCCTCGTGCATCACCTTCTGCTCCAGCGAGCTTCGGTCGTCGTAGGCGATCCACTTGGTGTCGTTCACGAAGTACCACGTGGCTGTCATGTTGTCGTAAGCCCTGGGTAACTTCCGGTACGTGGTGCACAACTGCGAAGAAAAATGAATTAAAAACTTTGCGACCGATTTCCCATCACAGGACTGTCGTAATGTGCCGAACATTGTTTTTGCAGTGTGATGACGAGGAACCGTAGCACACGTGCGTTACCTTACTACATCGTGGTAAGAGCGGACGGCCAGTAGCAATCATCGCTAGCCAACAGTTGCTCAACAATAGGCTAGATTAGCCAACAGTGACCGACAGGGCGTGTATTATGCGAGTATATATACGTACGGTATAAGCACCATGCATACTGTCATATGCGTGCGCAAGGTTCCTCATCGGGGGGGGGGGGGGGGGGAAGTTTTATCGCAGTGCCTCCCCCTGCCTATTAAATCAATGTATGGGGCAGACTTTGCACCTCCCCCATACTGTACTCTCTCTTTTAGTGGCACGAGCACTGAGTGACACTCTTGTTATTTTTTCCAGCACTTCCCGTACAGCACTCACTTCCGGTTTTCCGAATATTCATAAAATGTTTTGTGAAGGATCGAAATCGATTGTTCTGGTTCACTTATATTGGATGATATTGAAGCATAAATTTACTTAAAGGGACACTAAAGGCAAATAACAATTTATGTCAGAGTCAAAACTCAATGTATGACGTCTAAAACGGCAGTATTGTCAACAGCAGTGCCCTACTTACCGAGAAATTAAGCTAAATGTATCACACGATGAGCGCCAAGAGTGGGACATTTTGGAAGTGATCCCGATGACGTGGGAGAGTCTGAATACAATTAATAACTAGTAATCAAACTAGCTGCAATAAAATATGAACCTTCCGTGCATCAAGAGACGTAATAAAATGCTGCTTGTTCGTTTCTGTTTGATTCATGGAAAAAAGAACCTCTTTGGCGTTGCCATGGGGAACGGCGCGCGTGGTTCAAAAGTTCCGTTTTCGCCGAACTGCGTTTCGCCCGGCGCCCTGCTTCGCTAACGCGGTCGCGTCTCAGTGGTAGTTTCGGTATCGCGTACTGCCGCGTGTGTTTTACACGCTCGTGAAAGTCGCTCTGACAGAAAGTTCGACAAAATACCGCATGCACGTGATGTTGCCGGATGCCCGAACGGTGCACGCCGCCAGTGCACACCGCCGCGCAGTAAAGGCGGGCAACGTTGGGCACGGCAACAGTGACGTGAGAAACACCGCTTTCAGGCGGGGGATTTGAAGTGCGCTAACGCGGTACGGACCACTAAAACGTGATTTTATTTTAAAATAAGCACTTCCTTGGCATAAAAGTAGCACTACGAGGATTCTGGACCGCTATTTGAACAATCAACGTCGACTTATTATTTGCCTTTAGTGTCCCTTTAAGATAACGGCCAATTAACTACCAGGATAAGTAATGAAAATTAAATGAATTCATTCAAGGGCTGAGCAGGTGGGACGTTGCGACACCTGGCGGAGCAGATCTCAACCACGCGCCTCTTTCAACGTGGCCTCTGAGATCCACTTCCGCAGCGCATGAAATACTAAGTTAACCCACTGAATACCCCATGGCACACAAAAGTCGACGTGCCACTACGAGACATCCAATTCAAGGATTAGGGTCGCCTCCAGAATTTTCAAAATACTTATTGTTTTCGTGTATATTTTGTCCGTACTCTAGTTCTATACTATAGTTACCGTATAATCACATAATTTTTAGTTCTATAAAGCCTACTTTACTCCCTATACAGCAGGGGTCTCAAACACGCGGCCTGTCTTTGTCCCATTTTTTTTTCTTAATAAATATGTTCATGAGTCACGCAGATATGACTAGCCTCAAGTACTTCTTTCGTGAGGCAGCTCATGCGGTCACCATGTGTTACAACATACACCGTGGAACAAAACAACTGTGTTTCAGAATCAGCTTCCAGAGTTTAGTCATTCTGGAGGTTGGTATCGACGTGCTCCTCGAATCTTGATGCCAAGTCCCCTTCAGAAATGACATATATAGGAGATATGGGAAAGGCCTTTTTTTTTTCAAATGGCAACGTTAGCTGACTTAAGGTAGAAGCTTGGGCGCTGTGTGTGCGCCGCACTCTCTTGTCCCCGTCATCTACTTCACTGAATTCATTCCAGTGTTAACTGACATTCTGCTCAAACGCCCCCGCTCCCCCGGCTCCAATCATATTCTGTGTGCCGGACCTCGCGGGAGACTAAATTCCGTGACTGCAGCCTACTAGCTGAGGTGAGTTTGAGGCCCCTGCCATGTAGGATACTTGCCATTAATAGCGTCCCTTAAGACGCACTATCGATCGACAATGCCACGCATGCATAATGTGATCGCGAGGGGCGGCGCCTCACGTACGTCTGATCCGGACACTGCCGAGCGGACGAAGCGCGCCAGCACGCCGACGCCCGTTGCCTCGGTGGGAAGCAGCAGCCTGTACTCCATGCCCCATGGAGTCAGAGTCCAGCACACGCCGCGGTGACGGGACGTGCCACGGATCTCCATCGCCAACTCCAGAGCAGCAGTCTGGAAGGCAGGGAAGCCAGCGTGGGGGGAATGAGCCCTTTCGCATACGAATTTCCGAGTTCCTTGACGCCGACTTATGAAATTATGTGACGAATATCTGTGTCCTGTATACTTCTGACAAATACTGCGCATATAAACGACCACTCGCTACACTGAAAAGAGAAATATTCGGGAAACGTCGGCGTTGCGGTGCGTTCCTCCGCAATCAGCTTGTTGACGTATAGAGACGGACGAGTCCAAACAAGCCCAAGTATCTCACCTTGCTCTAGTTCAAATATTCACTGAGAGAATCGGTGATCCACTGAACAGACATAATACAAAAACTCTGAGTATAACGGAGATTTAGATAACAAAATAAGAGTGAGCTTGTGCTTATTGAATACTGCAGACTGATTTCAAATGTGCAATTTTATAGCAATAGCTATCACTACGTCCCACAAGGGTAACTTCTGCCGCCGCCCAGACACGCCGTATAAAGCGCGCTATGATCGTATTGCACGCAACGCGCCGTACGCTGCGAGGGCGAAAAGAAGCACGCAGGGTAAGCCGCATAAGATGGCCCCCTGATATCTCTAATACATTGCTGCCGCTATCAATGCTTGTCTTTTCGAGCGAAACTGTGGAAAATTTTTGTTTTTGTTTTAGTAGTAGTAATACTCATAGGCGTGCGCACGAGGGAGGAAGGGCCGCGGGGACGCCCCCCCCCCCCCTTAATCATCCAAAAGGGGTGCCAGTCCTGCCCCTTACCTTTACCTGGTAGGACTTGTCCCGTCATTGTTTCAAGTGCATGTTATGACCATGCAGGTTTTGGCGATAATGGCGGCCGAACACCACTGACGTAGCACTCCAAGAGTCGTTTACTGACCATTTTATCCCCCGGAATTAAAGCCTGGGACCAAATACAGCTAGGCTGTGTTGGGAAGCGCGTGATCACTTCATTTTCCATTTTGCATCCGCGGCTAAGCTTGTATTCTTTCGAACGCGACCGACGATGGAGGGGGGAGGGGGGGAAGGCTGCGGCGAGACTACCCCCCCCCCCTATGGAGAACTCTGCGCGTGCCTATAGTAATACTGGCGAAATTCGCACCAAATCTGTGTGTCAGCCGCTTCTGTAAAGCTCCGCCAGAAAAAAAAATGTTCTTCTCTAATTTCTTCTTTATTATTATTAAACTAAAGCAGTCATCGCTGAGATACGAAGTGTATTGCTGCACGTTAGCTGCAGTCACGGTAAGACAGCCGCAAGCCCACGCGTACCAGCGAGTACTTCCTCCTGGTCAGGTGACGAAGAGCGTTGGGCACCGAGGTCTCCATGTTCGAGATGGATTGCACACTCTGGTGTATCACGGTCGTGTTGAACACCCTGCGTGCACGAATGCGCGCGCCTGCGTATTTATAGGCGCCAAACGGGCAACACAAAAACAGGCGCTTGTATAAGACGCGGAAAAGGAGAAACAGGCGCGTAACACGGCGAAAGACCGAAGGAAAACGAGGAGCTAAAATAGCGGTGATTTTCGTGCGACTGCCTGTAATACACCTCGTAACGTATAGCATGTTGCCCCTTACTTGTATAATACGGACGCCCATGAATTTCATGCACCCCGAAGATAGACCCTATACACGGTTGCGCGCGCACCAGCAACTTCCTGCTACGAGTCACGCCCGCTTGCTAAGCAATTTACGTCCGTTTGCGAGTCAAGGACAAACGATGGCAGCATCTCGCGCTCCCACCCGATCAGCTCCATACTGCACGGATGCCAATTCAATTAAAGCCTGCAGATAATGAAGCCGAGAAAAGCATGCAAGTGGTGGAGGGGGGGGGGGGGTTACTTGTAGCTTTTAATTGATGTTTTATAATTGCTACTTGTGCCGACTAGTGGCCAAGAAAATGCAAGATACGTTGAGCTTTGGCTGAATTGAACATCCTGCGTAATAAATGTCTCTTCATTTAAGTTCATTTTGCGGTGCACTGTTGCATATGATCAATTCGCTGAAGGCACTACAATGTTCGACGAGTAGACCGACGTGGCGCCTTCCGCGAGCCAAGTCAAAAGCATAATTTTTGTTTGCTCGATATGAGCATAACCGAAAACGAATTTGCACTATATTTCAAGACTTAGACTTGATTCTATTTCTGCAAAAGCAGAACATCAATGACTTCAAGGTAAATAGATATTTAATTACAATTAAATTTAGATTAATTACTACAAATCACATAAATCAACGTGTTATGACATTATTTTTGCTGCAATAGAATAATGAGTGTCTTGGTATAATTTTTTTTTGCCCCGCCACGGTGGTCTAGTGGTTATGGCGCTCGACTGCTGACCCGAAGGTCGCGGGATCGAATCCCGGCCGCGGCGGCTGCATTTTCGATGGAGGCGAAAATGTTTGAGGCCCGTGTACTTAGATTTAGGTGCACGTTAAAGAACCCCAGGTGGTCGAAATTTCCGGAGCCCTCCACTACGGCGTCTCTCATAATCATATCGTGGTTTTGGGACGTTAAACCCCAGATATTATTATTATGTCTTGGTATAATTTTGTGCAAGTCTGACCCATTTGCGGACAGTTATGAGGCATCTCAAAAGGGTTAAGCTTCGCCTTGTGGAACAGGAAAGCGTTATCGGGCCCCGTTCACATCGCCTTCACATTCGCTTCTCATACTTATAGAGCAGGGGTCTCACACACGTGGCCCGCACATGAATGTCTTCATCCCACATTTTGCTATTTTCTTATTAGGTGTGTTCGTGAGCTAGACAGGCATGACTGGTCTAAAGCAATTGTTTTCGCGAGGCACCCCCTGCAGTGGTCACCATGTGTTGATACATATATCCCTGAAACGACTCTGCATTTCAGAATCGGCGTACAGATTTTAGTCAATCCGGAGATCGGTGTCGACATGCTGTTGGAATCCTGGCGCCAAATCTACTTCAGGAATGACCCGTATATGATATATGGGAAAGGTTTTTCTTCGAATGGCAACGTTTGCTGACAATTTGTACCCCCCCCCCCCCCACCCTCGCTTCTACCATCTTGACTGTCCCTGCCCTTGCTGGACTACATTGCGTGACTGCTGCCCGCTGGCCGAGGTGAATTTGAGTACCCTGCTATAGAGTCACGCAATGACCTGATTCTCGTGACACAAAAAAAAAAAAAAATCCTTTCCTTGTTGGTAGTACGACATTCTTGTCATTCTCGTAGACGGCACCGAATCCATGACGTGTTCAGACCAGGGCCCGCATTCACGAAAAAGTCTTACGGCAAAAATATTATCTTAAGAGAATATTTCGGCCAATCAAGATGTGGGACATATCATTAGCAAAGCCTGCTGATCTATGGGAAAACGCACTTACGAAATAGAAGTTTTGTGAATACGGTCCCACACTTTCTGCGACACGGGGTCCTCAATGCTGCCGCGTTAAAACATCCTCACAACGGGTGGCAACCGAACATAGCGTCGTGATATGGGCAATGATGTTTCTTTAACGAACGCAATACGAAACACAAAAAGAACGTTCCTAAAGCACACTTTGAATTACGTCTCCGCACAATCAAGGCTTCCTTTCTTTTTTTTTTAAAGTAGTGTTGCCGATATTTGACAGTAGATAAAGCTGCAATAAATTTTTACCCGTTTAGAAAATAATAGTCAGTTTTAGAATAGGGTACGCAGAAGTAGCGTTCCATGGGTACGATACGCCAGTTTCGCGGGTACCCACGAGGATAGCGCATGACACCTGCGTAGTGGCATCAAACGCTAACGCAAAGCTTTGCGTACGCTATTCTAAAACTGCGTGATGTTTAGAAAATTGGGGAGATCGGGTAAGTAATTGTTCTCACCGTCTGGGACACTAAAGCGCTCCTTATGTATTATTGAAGAAATGTTTACCGGAGCAGAGAAAGCAGGTCTTGGAATGAGGCCTTGTAGAGCACGTTGTAGTCGAACAGGGAGCAGAGGAACTTGGTGTCCATTAGCCTTACTCGCATGTCCTGGGAAAAAAAAAGTATCGTTCGTGCGTAAGGAAGGAAGAAAGAAAACAAATGTGAGAAGGCAGCGAGGTTAATTAGTAATAATTGCTGGAGTTTTACGTCCCAAAACTACGATATGATTATGAGGGATGCCGTAGTGGAGGGCTCCGGAAATTTCGATCACCTGGGGTTCTTTAACGCGCACTTAATCTAAGTATACACGGGCCTCCATTCCGCCTCCATCGAAATGCGGCCGCCGTGACCACGATTCGATCCCGCGACCTTCGGGTTAGCGGTCGAGCACCGTAACCACTAGACCACCGTGGCGGGTGGGGGAGTGAATGAAGAAATAAATAAAACGAAACGATGATGATGCTCGAGATGATAATGCTAAGCTTTTAGCCCTGAACACCATCCAGATTTTTCTGGTGAAATAAACTTTTGATTGATTGATTGATTGATTGATTGATTGATTGATTGATTGATTGATTGATTGATTGATTGATTGATTGATTGATTGATTGATTGATTGATTGATTGATTGATTGATTGAAGTGATGATGGTGCTTGAAATGAGACTAAGCTGTCTTAATCTACCCTCGCATACACTTGCGCGCTTACAGCTACGCTGCCTGACGCTTTTCAAGGCATGGAACTGGCTGCAATTATTTTTTTTTAATTTCAATACAGTACGTGTGTTCGTGTACAGAAGGCCTTAACATATCAGTGGCCTTTGAAGGAGGTCCTGTTACTCAAGAACCAACTCAAGCATTCATTAAACTCAGAACCCACTCATTACGGCTGATTCACTCATTAGCGCCCATTCATTAAAAGACTGCGCCGCGTCCGACGTTGCGCGGTCTATTTATTTTCGTAAGTCTCGAAGAGACTCCACGAATAACAAGATCTGTCGCCTGGCCATGTAGTGTCAGGTTTCTTCCGCATGAGGCGCTGAAAAGACCCTGCAGGAAGTGCTGTCCCTTTTAAACCTCCGCGGCTTTAAATCAACGAAAGCCGTTCAGGTGTCACGATTGCAGTCCTAAGTATGCTTATACATGAAGGAGATAGGGGCATTAGATTACGCAGCTGGCCTCTGTGAAGCCTTGTTGTAAGAACTGACGCTTGGCCGAGTTGGTAAGGCCAAGTTGGTAATCCATTAGGAAGGTATTAATAGCGCATAGCACTTGGGCTGGCCACGTAATTCGTAGAACAGACAGGCGGTGGACAGTAAGAGCAACATAATGGTTGCCAAGGGATGGGAAACGCGGTCAAGGAAGGCAGAGAGTTAGATGGAGTGACGAAATTTTAGAAGTTCGCAGGGATAAAACGGAATCAGCTGGAGAAATTGGGAGAGGCCTTCATCCTGCAGTGGACTACAACAGGCTGATAATGACGGTGATGAGACAATGAGGAAAAGGGACAGCGTAAGTAGAGGCAAAGAACTCTGACTTTCAAGTAGTTTTATTTCAATGAAAAAGTGCATATATACATGACGACAGAAAGGAAACGAAACAGAAAAAAAGAACATGTGGGCACATGGTCGGCGCATCATCAGGCACGTATCAAACATACAATTCAATCTGCCCTAAAGTCCAGCAAGGCATCTTAACACAAAAGGAATAATCTGAGCAACCTGACACACACGTAAAACCACATACACACACACAAGCGCAGTGTGTGCGTCTGGTTTTACGTGTGTGCCAGGTTGCGCAGGTTATTCCTTTTTGTGTTAAGATGCACCAACTCGCCCAACAACAAGTTCTTCAAATTCCGGTAAGGCAGTCGAGGTCTTGATTCGATAGCTCAATATAGGGCGTACTAACACATGTCCCCCAGCTTATGTATGAATTGCGCTTCGATAATTTCGCGCGTCATCTGAACTCTGCGCTATGTTATCACTCTGCATTCGTTGAAACAGGGAGTGCACCTGCAGTCGCGGCAGTGAATGCCGATATGAACACCGCCATTTATGTATGTTCGTTTGTGTCTTTGTACGTGTGTCTGTGTATACTCATGCACAATTGAAAAATTTCCTGGGAGGGGGGTGAGTCGTGAACCACAACGGCCCTCCACTACGGCGCTCTCATAATCATATCGTGGATTTGGGACGCAAAACCATAACGATTGATTGATTGATTGATTGATTGATTGATTGATTGATTGATTGATTGATTGATTGATTGATTGATTGATTGATTGATTGATTGATTGATTGATTGATTGATTGATTGAGTGAGTGAGTGAGTGAGTGAGTGAGTGAGTGAGTGAGTGAGTGAGTGAGTGAGTGAGTGAGTGAGTGAGTGAGTGAGTGAGTGAGTGAGTGAGTGAGTGAAAAGTGTGACCGATAAGACGCACCCTGAGGATGTGCCTGTAAGCCATGATGTTTCCTCGCGTCACTCCCGCCAGGTCCATGCAGAGGCCGTCCAGGTTGATGCGTAGCAGCAGCCTCTCGACCTTCTCCACGAAGGCGTCGCTGGACGGGTTCAACAGACGGAACTGCTCGATGTTGCGCCACGTCATCAGACCGACGATCTTGAACGAGCCGCGCTTGACCTGCTGGGCCTTGAGGGCCAGGAACGCGTCTGCGAGATGTCGACATTCATTCGGAACCGTGCAACATTTTGGTTGGTAGGTTCACTTGTTTGGTTGATGACTTGAGCAGAACAGAAGCGTAGCAAAAGAATACGACGTAAGCAAGAGACAGACAACGTAAGGAAACGAGAAATCACCACTGTCTTTCTCTTCTTTACGTCGTGTATACTCTCCAGCGCTGTTTCTGATCAAGTTCAGGTGAATGTTACAGCTGCTTCCCTTTCGCCTTGCTGGCATATTTCCTTGTGGCTTCGTGCTACAAACGGGTGGTTGTCAGTTTGTCTTTCTTAACCCTTCCGCCACCTGGCGGGATTCCGCAGAACTGATTTGCATAATACTGAAAACGATGGAATGACACCTCTTGTTTGCAAGGCAAATGAGATAAGCAAGCCGAAGTGTTTACTATGCCTCCTAAAGTGCGTCTCAGTGTGGTCGAGTTTGAAGACGGTGTTAACACTTCTGCAAGGGCAACCACTGGAGCTAAGAATTCCGAAACTTTTTGCGTGATCTGAATCTCTTTATCCCTCCGCCTCGATGCCGATCGGCGTTGCCATTCTGAAAACTGCCCGATTTCCGTCGACAGTGAATCTAACGGTATCTGTACACTCGTGGAATCACACTCGTGTCTCGTTCAGACCCCGATCATACTAGTTTCGCAACTTTTTCGGTCGATAAAGACTATAGTACTGTTACGTCTACAGCAATTTTGGGGGTAATTGAAACGACTCAGATGGTCAGATGGGAGCATCGTCGCATCGCACGACTAGAACAATGATCGCAACAGTGCGAGTAATACTTGCCGTACGACCGGACCGTGAACTTGATCCTCGTTTGATCAAAGGCCACGGCGTCCTTGATCATGATTTTGTCGCACAGGTCAACGGGATAGGGGCCCGGGTATGTGGCCCCTATGGAACACATGATGTGCAGCTTCTCTGGCAAGGTGTGACCTAAACGAGAAAAAAAAGAAAGAAATAAAGTACAGTTTAGGATCAAGTCATTTCAGCGAAGCCTATAAAGATTTGAGAAAGCGAAAGCTGCAGGCTGTAGATAAAATCTTATTGAATAGACCAAAAGTGGTTGCAGGCACACGAAATTGGGGGAGGGGGGTGATACTTGGCCCCATCTAATGGAGAACTCTGAGCTCGCCTATGCAAATGTGGCCAGCAACGCCGCCTACCTTGCGCCTTGGAACTGATGGTTCCGGTCGGCGACGTGAGCTCGAGAACTTCCGGAACGGTGTTGTGTTGCGTCGTCTCTAATTTCAAGCGTCTTCTCGTGGACGATCTCGTGGTAGGCGTCTTGGAAAGCTCCATGTTCGGTGCTCCAGGCACAACCGAGGCGTTCGCAATCTCTCCAAGGTGCGACGGCGGCGTAATGGAGCGCAGGTTCGTGGTTGAGGACGAACGAATGCTGGGAGTTAGGTCGCTGCTGCTTGCACTCGCAGATTCCGTGTTCCGGGAAGCGTTTTCACTCGTAGAACCAATTTCTGTGGGCTCGCTCAAGTTACGGCTGTCGGCGTTGTTGATAAGGCGAGGAGCCTCTTGGGTATGTTCGTGCGAGGGCGTGTATCCTTCAGCCGTTGCTGTTTCAACAGAGTTACCGCTGGTATTAGCTTCAACGTAACCGATACGACTCCGTTTCGTAGACGAACCAACACGTTCCTGGGCGGAAGACGTCGTTTGGGACTCGTCACTTCCAGTCGAGCCGCTCGCTACCGCTGTCGTCCCGTCCGTTAGATTGGCCTCAATCGTCGTTTGTTTGAGTTCTGTACTCCGTGCAGAGATGTCCTTGGCGGCAGGCTGATCTAAACGCACGTTTATCCTGCTTCCAACAGCACCACGAACTGGATCATGTTTAAGACTTTCACCATCGGAACTAACGTGTATTTCATGGCTTTTAGTTGTGCCCCCAACGTTCCGCTGTGATTGCTTGTTTCCACCTACAGTCACTGAAGCCGGGTGACTCCGGGAGTCCAAGTTCTTGTCGCCTGCAACGAAAGGAGTTCTCGTTTGGTTGTCATTGTGCATTCGTCCCTCGGGTCCAGAGACGAGGCCTTGGCCTCTGCCGAACGTTGGGAATAAGCCTTTCCTTATCGAAGCGTCTGGCCCGTCGAGCTTTTCTGAGGGGCCTGCAACGTCTTCGTCATCACCATCATCGTCGTCCTCTTCGTAGTCGTCGTCGTAGTCCTCCTCACTGGAGCCTTCATCGACCACCACATCTCCCTTCGAACTGGAACCGGCATTTCCACCTCCAATATTGCCTGCTGGGGAGAACGGAAATGGTTCGTCACCCGTCCCGCTGGATCGGTTGCCGTTCGAGGGCGCATCTTTGCTTGCTGTCACTGAAGACTCATTTCGAGGCACGTACGACAGAGACACATTGCGTTCCACAGCTTTCCCAGTTCCGGGCCCCTTATAGCTGCCTGAAGAGGCTTCTAGTGGAGCCTGAGACGGAGACGGCGTACTAATGAGCGACGTAACGTTGCCATGATTTAAAAGCTCCCGGAAAGTCTCGGCTCTCAGCGCAGAATCAGTCGCTGTCTGGTGGCTACATAACGTTGTTGCTGTGTCTACACCAGTGATATGGTCCGGGAATCTGGGGGACGGATTCTTCGAGTTCTCGGAAGTGAGTTCATGACCTTTGGCTGCGGTTGAAAGACCAGCTCCTGCGGTCGATGCCCGCGAGAACTGTTCGGACCAGTTCTCATTAGTCTTCGTCGAAAGGTTTGCCGAACGGTCAGTTCCGTAGCGAAAGATAACGTCCTTCTTGGCAGCAGATTCCGCCCCCGACAGTCCGTTATTGATCCCATGGGCGAAGAGCCAGTCTAGCAGGCCCGGTGCTACACTGTATGTCACTGTTGCCTCCGTCCGTTCATCTTCAGTCCAAGCTCTGTCGTGAATTCCGTTCGGAGACGTCACGTGTCCTGTAAGCTCAGAAGTGTGCCGAAATGCTCCTGGTTTATCACGTGCCACACTGTTCTGTGAATGAATTCCTTCGTTGTAGGAAGGCACACGGCATTGCGAAGAGTGGACACAGGTCTCATTCGTGGGCAACCCAAAGGTCGTTGGCATGACCGATCGTCGCCGGCCTTTTGCGTCACTATGTGTCTCAACAGCTTGCGTGCCACTAAGAGACGAGCCTTTTGTCGCAATGGATGTCGCGCTCATCCCGGACGTTTTGATGTGAGCGGAAGACGCTGGCGCTTTCTCGGCAGTGATCCCTTTAAGACGCTCGCCGGGTTCCCGCGCTTCGTCTGGCTTTCGGTCCTGCAAACTGCCGTCGGCAACGACTGCTGTGGACCCGAGGTTGCTCGAAGGAACCACGTTCGTTGTGTTGCCGGCGAGTTGGGTCGTTCTACGACGCTTGCGCACTACGCGACGCATGAGCCGCCTTCCTTTCGGTCCTGTCTGCGCCTGCGACGGGCCCGGAGTCCAAGGAGACGTCGACTTCTTTACCGGTACGGGTTCGAGCTTCGCAGGCTTGTCACCAATTTGAGAGCTGTTATCTCGGCGTAGCTTTGGCCCCGTCGTCGTGGGAATTTTCTTCTCCTTCTCTTCCCGCGTCGTACGTTGTCGTCGTGTCGTTAAAGGTCGCCCTGTCGTGCGTTGCAGTCGTCGTGTCGTCTGGAGTCGCTTCTCGCTGTGCGAAACGACATCGGCTATGCGCGCCGCGGGCTTCCTACTGGTAGAGATGGGGCGGCGGCGTCTGGGGACCTGCGGCGCGTGTTGTACCTCGCCTTCGGCGGCGGCCTCAGCAGCAGCCTCGACTTTGTCTTTGGCGGCGGCGGCGACGGCTGGCGACGTCCTGGTCGTCCTGGAGGCGGCGTTGTCGGCGTTGTCGGCGTCCGAGCTCGCCGGCTTCTCGAACTCCGCTGCGTCGCCGAAGTGCGTCGTCGGCGCACTGTACGAATTCCCTGGTAGAGAATTAAGAACAAAAATGCGAAGGTCGCTTCGGTACAGCACTGATACATTGGAAAACCGGCTACGCTAAGATGCAGAGCAATTCACACATGCTGCAACGTGAACCGTTGCTTGCTCCATGGCTGTAGTCGTTTCTTATCACTAAACAAATAACCTACCTCCCCATAACATTATTACCTGAAGATGTCATCCAAGCCCGTTCTGTTTTATATCACTTGCATCTCGTTGAATAGCAACTATACTATAACGTTCAGAGGGTTTATATCAATATATCCGACAATATATCCCCTCCCCCCTCCCCTAATTATTTATCTAAAGGAGACGTCAAGTCAGCCCCATGCTTTCACTCAGCCGGGTCCGCCCCGTCAATATTTAATTTGCAGGGTTATGTCCATGCAGGTTGTTGACGATAATGGCGACCGAGGAGCACTGGTGTTGTATTTCAAGAACTGCTCGCTTCCCATCTTTGCCTCTGGAAAGGTGGAGACCAAAGGCAGGCCGTTATGAGAAGCGCGTCCTCGCCGCATTTTCCTTTTTGCATCCATCGCGAAGCTTTTCTTTCGAGCTCGACCAATGGTGCAGGGGTGGGGGGTGCTGCGGCTCCCCCTAATGGAGAACCCTGCGGACGCCTATGCGAGTGAGTAATGATTATGCAAGTGGTAGAGATTGTCCAATTTTGCGAATGACATTCTTGCTCATGTCACTGCATTCAGGCTTCCAGTTTCATGTTTGTCGGTGTAAGATCTTGCAGCCTTGTTGTTGTTTGTTGTTGTTCTGGTTGTTAATGTTGTTTGTTGTTCTGGTTGTTGTTCTTGCTGTTCTGGTTGTTCTGGTTGTTGTTGCCGTTGTTTGTTGCTGTTGTTGTTGCTCTGTTGTTGTTCTGTTTGTTGTTGTTGTTGTTGTTCTGTTTGTTGTTGTTGTTGTTGTTGTTGTTGTTGTTGTTGTTGTTGTTGTTGTTGTTGTTGTTGTTGTTTGTTGTTGTTGTTGTTGTTGTTGTTTAAATGCAGGCAAAAATTGGTACTCTGACCCCTCTGCGGGCGCGACTACCTCAAGCACACTATTAGGGCAAACATGAAAAAGGGAAAAAAATAAAGTCAAGCGAGATGAAGACATCAACATACCCCAGGCACCGACACAAATCAATTCACGCTCGCACAAGTACTACGAGCCATCACACAGTGTACCGAAAGCGCAGTTCATTACTCGGGACAGACTCCTACTACGCGCGAGATGAAGCAGTCTCCCATACAAGTCATTTCATTATACGTACGTATTCGGTGGGTTCCATATTTGCACATAATCATGGCCTCGAAAGGCTGTTGTTCGAAATGTAACGTGCTGGGAAACGACGATTTCGTCGTAGAAGCACAGCAGGACTTCGTCCTTAAGCGTTGACCGCATGAGCACAGTACGAGTATGTTGGCGAAGGTAATGATGACGACCTATAGCTTCGGTCATCACGTGACTTATCGGTGCATGCATACTTACGGGACGACGCAGTAGGGACGAGCACGAGGAAGAGCGGCAGGCAACCGATGATCAACAAAAGGAGAGGTAGGTTTGCAAAGATTAGTCTGGCCACCACGGTAGTTTTCCATACGGGAGAGAACGAAAGGCGGTTAGTGCATTTCACCGACTTCACTGCTGGCTTCATGGCTAGCTGCCATATTAGCCACGGCTTCAGGGCTGACTTTCAATGACTTTACTGACTTCATGGCTTACGGCGGGCCTACTGAGGCTCGATGTTCCTGTTCCTATAGGCTCAGGGATAGGAACAGATATTTAAAAGTCTGCCTATGGCTTGCAATTATGTCATTATTTGGAAGTAATTGGGGCCACATCCGAGAAAAAAATGTGTATAAAGCTTCATCAAAGAAATTCTTTAAGCCAAAATAGGGGGTGAAATGGGGTGCATTGCTTGTAAGCGCGCCACTCAAAGAAACATGACAACTTCGCCGTTTTGAGTATCTCAGGAGGTTTGGAGTAATGCGTGTTCTTAGCTGGCTACAAAGACTGTTGCAAATACAAGTAAGTTTCTGGTCGTGTGCAGAGAGAAACAAATAAAGAATTAATGGAAGCAATGAATAAACATTCTCTTGGGCTCGTGTAAACGGCCTTGCGTGGACTTGGTGGTCACTGCACAGTTAAAATAAAATGCTGGAGAATGTTTCAGAAAAGCTAGCTGAAGAGTCATTCGCTAAGGGTCCGACTTGCTCGAAATAAAAAATAAAGGCTTCCACTGCCGGATATCTGAAACATTTTCCGCCCTCATCGTGTGGTTGGCAAAGGCGCGTCCGTGCATCAAAAACTTAACATTAAATGACATTTTTAGCTTTTTGCAGTAAGTATGCAGAGCTACATTCGTTGGGTCTCGTTATTCCTTGTATTCAGGAGAAAAATCAATAATGCAGAACGCTAAAAAAAATAGTTATCCATTGAAAATACGGAAACGATAGCACAGACTATTTGATTCGTATATTCCCACACTTCTGCTTATTCTTTTTAAGGCCAGCGCAAGTAAGACAGCGATAGAAAGCAAAGAAGGACATAGTTCAGTCACATAAGTGCTGTCTTTAAAATTAAGGAACGTGAACCGACCCGCTCAGTTCCACACTCACTGGCCGTTTGCTTTTCAGATTTGCTTATATTAGGAGATATGAGAGTTTCTGGCAAAAAAAAAAAATTGGCCGCGTATCTGCGTGCTTCGCTGCAAATGTCGTGTAAAGACGATAGAAGAGGCGCTGTGTGAGATATGGACGCCATCTGGCAATACGTCGGGAAACATGAGTGCTGTGTTGCGTGCTGGTAGTCCCGGCGCAGCAGCAGGCGAAGACCTTTGCAGAGAAACGTCCGCACTCAACGAGTACTCTCCACACACTCTTTTATTTACACGTCGCCTGGGTAAAACAGGAACGCCAGAGCGGCGCCCACAACCGGCAGCCTGAAGGCCGCCCACAACGCTGCTTTTTCATTTTTTAAATATTTTTTTTCACCTTCTTGGCCTTCTCAAAACTAAAGTTTTTCAACACCAACCCATGGCATTCGTACAGTGCAACAGAACCGAAACCGAAACACAACAATGAGCTCGTGCGAAGGGCACGGAGGAAGGCAAATTTCAGCGCAGTCGCATTTTCAGCTTTGTTGAAACAGCGCTCACTAGACGACGACAAAGTAAAAGAAGGCACAGGACAGGCAGCGCCTGTCCTGTGCCTTCTTTTACTTCGTCGTCGTCTAGTGAGCGCTGTTTCAACAAAGATGAACGCATACCAACTCGCTCAAGCTTCCATTCTTATGCATTTTCAGCGCAGCTTAAGAAACTAGGGTCCTTAAAATTACGTATGTATGCATTTTCTATTAAAGGAACACGCCACCTAATACTTACCTAGTGATGTTGCACCTCAGATATGCATGATATTTACTTTTTGATCGACAACGTTCACAAGTATGAACAGCCGTACCAGTTCAAGACGGCTGGCCCTTGGGCAAGTGGTTCAACTTTGGCCGAGTGGCTGAATCGAGGGACGTGCCGACAAACAGAAAGACAGACAGACAGACAGAAAGACAGACCAAAATTTCTGCGTTTAAGTTCCCCAAGAAAGACTATCGTCTTTAAAAAAAAAAAACTCGGAGGACGCTTGAGCTTCGCCTTCAAGAGTAGGTTGCGATATCGTAATTGGGCCCCATTCGCATCGCCTTCTCATTCGTCAGCTGCAGGCTTCACTTCTCGGTGAGTATCAGGGGCGTAGCCAGGGGGGGGGGGTTCAACCCCCCCCCCCCCCCCCCCGAAAGTTTTCAGTTTTGCTTGCGTATATATACACGCGCACATACAAACGCACGCACGAACATACATAAAGTATGGTTGAACCCCCCCCCCCCCCGAAAAAAATTTCTGGCTACGCCCCTGGTGAGTACAACAACCATGCCGCGAGAAAAGGAACTTCTGTACGCGTAACATTCGTTGTTTCAAACTATCCTAGAATGCCAACTGTAAGTACAGTTGCGAAGTACCCACTGCGCCATAATTCATCCGATTCTGCGAATTAGCGAAGCACCCGCTACGCGCCCGTAAGGCAATGCACGCACCCACGCAGCCGCACGCTTTCTTGATGCTGTTGCGGATGACAATGATTCATTAATGCCTGAGCGCTTCGTAGTGGGTGGACTTTTAAACAACCCACTCGTTGCGCAATTCACATGGTGTGGCCAAGTGTGGCGCCCGGTGCGACTCTACGCTTCTGCCACGCAGCATCAAATGTGTTAACGCGACTCCTTGGAATCTGAATAGGGCTTCTTTCCGACTCGCTGCAAGCACTGGTGATAATACCTCACCTGCCACGCAGAAGGCCTGGGTTCTATTCTGCCTCATACCCATGATTTCTTATTATTTGCGTCCATCACGATTTTTCGCTCACAACAAACGACGCCGACACCAGAATTTCTGCGAAACGAGCTCCTCAACACAATCGCGTTAATAGGAAGGACTTCAGTTGTTCGCAGTCATTTCTTTACCTGTTCATGCTGCCTCTCTAAGGATCATGTGATCTCCGAGCAAAATCCGCTATTTTTCCTTGCACGGTGAACTGCGAACACAGCTGGACATTTTTTTTAAAACATGCTTCACTGCAAGCTTAACCAATGCTCTCCAATGTCTCGTTACTCGTTAAAAAATGTTTCCCTTGGCAAGCAGCCAGCGCTCTTGTTACCCTGCAAACTTCTGCCGGTGCTGCACGTCTTAATTAGTGTGTGTGTGCGTGTGTGCTTCGCTTAGCGTTATTGCCAGCCCCGATCACCCCCTGCAGTGTCCTCGCTGAAGCATCAAGTTCATAGCGTAATAGTTATGGTTAGGTGTGTCGGTTAAGAAAGGAGGGGGAGGGAGCGTAGTATTCTTTGGCGAAAAAACTCATTGTCCGAAGTTCGTAGGCAAAACAGCACAAACCAGTGGCGTAGCCAGAGGCTGGCCCACCGGGTCCGTGACCACCCCTCCGAGACAAATTTCTGCCTATATATGTATACGCCACTGGCACAAACACGTAACGAGAAAACTAAGACACAGGACAGAGTGCTGCCGCTGAAGTTATCGCTGAAGACTGAAGCATCACTGCAGTTATCAGCGTCCCAAGTTACAGGCTAAATTTAGTCTAGGCATGAGGTATACTGCAGGAATGAACATTGCACAAGCAAGCGTCGAATCTCGAATCAAACCATTGATTCATGTTTAGTGTCTCCTGCAAACGCAGCTACTACTGAGGCTTCCGAACCTTCCCCTCCTCCCTCTCAGCAAGATGGGAAGCCTGACTACGCCTCTGGTCTTGGTCTTCGAGCGTGAGTCGTGACCTCCGCATGTACTTACTTTCTTAGACGGCCTCTATACGTCTTCCACAAAGATTCTGGAGGAAAAGAAATTAAAACGAGTTCTTGAAATCGAATATACGTCCGTATCAAACGGAACACTTAAGATCGTTAAAATTCTTAAAAGTGATTTTTTTTTTTGTGTATCTCGACTTTCACGCGAGCGGTAAGAAGTGTGCCGCTTCAGCACTTTTTTTTTTTTAGAAGTCTTTTTTTTACAGGAATTCGGAATCCCGAATACAATGTGCCCAACGTGGTCCACTCATAAGTTTAACATCTGCAATGCAACGCAACTGAGTATTATACGAAACGTTAGTGCTGGCATAACTTATGTGAGCCATGCTTTTTTCCTTTTTCTGGTGTTTTAGTATGCAATAAATAAATCAATCACATTGCGTTAACTGTATATGTATACTAGTTACGTATCACATTTAATTGCGGACCGTACCGCACATGCACTATATGCTTACCAGGCGTATATTACTTTTCCATTCTACGGCGCCAGTGTTTTAATATTGCGTAGAAAAATAGTCCTGCGCGATGGTCGGTAGTGGCTTTAACATTTCGCTGCCAAGAGTGATGTCGTAGATTCGACTCCTGATGGGTGCGGATGCATATTTATAAGGAACAGGATGCAAAATGAGGTGCATTTAGCTTTGTAGGTACGTCAAAGAGCCCCGACTGGCTGCAAATAATACAGGACTTCTCAGTACATATGGCGTCTCTCCGATAGCCGTAAATATAGCTTCGGTGCATAATTTTCTCATTGTAAGCTTGACTCCATAACTTGAGCAATTCATTACTGCATAAATAAACATAAATCTTCCGTAAATGCTTATCGACCCTAGTCGGTGGTTTTCTCTTCGCTTGTTCATGCGCGGCATGTCTACTACTCACGTGAAGTTTAGGAAATGCTTAAGGCGAAAGCCTTAGATGCCTGATCAAACGAGAAAATTGAGTGTCGGCATCAACACGAGTGATGCAAAAAAATCACCACGTGATGACGTCACCATATGTCGTCATCATGACATCACATAGCGCCAAATTTTGTGACGTCACTATGACGTTGCATGGTCAAAGGTGGGCCGATTACTGAGGCAGTGCGAAACCAGGAGAGGTCCATAAACCTTTCGGAGGAGGAGGGGGGGTGTTGGGTGAGGATCATTGCATCGACAGAGAATAAAACGAAGATGGCTGTCTCTTTCGAGTCGTCTTAGGCGAGTGCATAAGGGACCCTGTGGGGATTTTTGGCTACAGTTAATTATTAAACAATCCCGGCTAAATTAGTATGCCGAGCGCCTTTAGATGCATTCACCTCGATTCCTCCCTCCGACGTCTATTAATGGCATGCGGAATAATAAGAGTATACTGGCTCGTGGCGCCCTCAGCCGGTCCATCGAGGAAGCGCAGGGATGCGCCAGATCTCAAAACAACCAGGAAGTTAAGGCGTGCGGTACTACTAGCGTCAGCTGGAGCACGGCACCACCCGCGTAGCCTTGGTAATCCGAATAAGGACGCGAATGCTTTCCCCGGTATACGACGTCCCAAACGAGCTCTGAATGTGTAACGTTAGAGCCATATAGACGTGCGCACAGGGGGAGGGAGTGCAGGGTGGCGGCCATCTCCAATGCACTAGGTTCTGATCGGAAGGGCTTCAGTCGGATGGGGTTAGGAAAGGGGGTGGGGCTGCAGTGACTGCAGTGAAACCTCGCCCCCCCCCCCCTTAATGGAAAACCCTGTGCACACCTATGGTTACAGCAGTAGTGGGTTATTAGATCGTAGAACTCGGATACGTTCACTCTTCCGCGGGCCGTACGAAAGTATACAATTCATCACCTGTACATTTCTAGTTATACATATGCTGCATGAAGCGCCGTTGGCATATGTTGCTGGTCATAACAATATGATCATAGGTGGGACGGCAGTGCAACCGGTGGGTGGCCGTCAATGTAAACACGTGTGCCTGTGGCAAGCATTCGCCCCGTCCTAGTCTCCCTTTTTATCATACAAAAGCATGTGCTCGACTATGCGCCGTTATACATGGGAAGAAAGCTTCATCTATTATATATAATCAATAGTAGTAATGGCGGTATTGAACGCACCTTGTGTGTCAGCGTCGTTGCTTCCACCTTGGTCCAGACCGCATTGGACTGCAAGGTCAGACAATACGTGTGCTTCTGTTAAGTAAGCAATAATCTGACTACGCATGTCAGCCTGAGGGAAAAAAAGGAGTACTCAGAACTCCTCTTGCGATACTCACAACTCTTCTCATTTTAAGCGATGTTTTCAATTAATTTCGTTCTTGAGTTACTTCTTCGAAATATTCTCAGTCTGAGCAGAAGCGAAGTCTATGTACTCCATCAATAACTCCCCAAACGGAGTTAATACGGCAAGACAGTTCTTCCCGCATATAGGAGTTTAACTCCTTTTGTTCATAAAGTTAAATTGAACGATAAAATCGTCCGCTTTGTGCAAAAGCAGAGTGAATGCACTCCGTTCGAGATGGGACACTTATCCAAAACAAAGTCAAATAAACGCCGTTGAATTACTCTGTTCTTTAAAAGAAGAGCTAGCAATGAAATCTACTCTGAGCAAACAGTAAATTTGCTCAAACATGAGTTTGCAAAAACACCCAAGAAAGAGCTAAATCAGGAACAAGCAGCTACTCTAGCATAAAAGTGTTGTCAAAACTATACCTTCCGTCCTAGACAAAAATCAAGCAACGGAATAATCTAGAGTTGTCTATTCACACCCGAGCTCCGCTTTTCTGCCATAAAGTGAAGGTGCTTAACTGGGGGTGTGCGAGAACTCTCCGATACAGAATTCAACGATGCACAACCAGCTGCTCTTATACAAGGGAGTCACCGCGACACCCTTTATTGCCAAAAGAGTGGAGCAATCAGCAAAATCGGCTGCTCTGAGTACAGTCTGAGTCAGGCCCGTAGCCAGGATCAACAGAATGCGTTGGCAGGCTAGTTGGTGGTCAGTTGAGAGTAGCGCTGTGTTCCGTCTTCTGTCTTGTGGTGTCGTTTTCTGCGCTAAAAAAGCAATATGGCGTAGCCAGGAATTTTTTTTCGGGGGGGAGGCCACTTGCTGAAAGCCTTGACATTTGAGAAAAACACCTATTTTCATTATTTATGTTCGATAAAACACCATGTGTCCTTAAAACATCGGGAAGGGGGGGGGGGTGGCCACCCCCCCTGGCTACGGGCCTGGTCTGAGTGAATATGGTCCGCAGAGAACTCTCCAAAAACGGAGTTTAAATAATGAACAGGTCGCTACTCCAACGACATTAATTACCTCTTGACCATGTGCAGAGGCAAGGCTAAATTATTGAGTTTCTTCGAAAATTTTCAACAAGAACTATGTACGACAAAAAGTTCTTGTCGTTTCTTTTTTCTTGCAAGCACCACTCTAAGACAACACAAAAAAAAAGGAGTCCTTTGACTTTTTTTGCGAGTAGTGACTTGCTACGTATATGACTCTCTTCAAAGATTAAACTTGGCAAAAAACAGCGCAAAGTCGAGACAGGACACAAGACGAAGAAGGCACGACAACAGCGCTGTTGTCGTGTCTTGTGTCCTGTCTCAATTTTGGGCTGTTTTTTTTTTTTTTTTTTTTGCCAAGTTTAACCATGAACCAACTAGCCTAAGCCTCGACCATAGTAAGTCTCTTCAAAGAGAGACATAAACTCTTTTTGATGGTCATCATACTTTCGATGGAGAGTCGTGGGCCGAAAAGAGAGTTAACCTATATCTTTAACGAGAGTCATATACTCTCCGAAAAGAGTAATACATCTCTATTTTCTTTCTTAGAGTGCAGGTTGCTGCAAAAGCAAGTAAAGGAACACTTTGGTGACTTTATAGCTATTGGTAATCTGTAGCGCGTGCTACAGTAGTGCCGCAAGAGACCGTTACACATATATCACAATGATGAAAACTGTTTTTGTTCTTGTCTTCTGATATAGACGGCTCGTACACATTCTGAAAGAGGTCACAAAGTTATAAATGAAACACGTAAGAGCTACACAAAAAGAGAACTTCGTATTCGGAGAAAAAAAATCCTTATGGGGTAATTGAATGCGGCCTTTCCGAGGCATTCGTTTCAGAAACACGGCTAATCAGTAGACAGGAACGGAGGATGACAGGGCGAGGGCGAATAATTCAATTAGTCGAAGATACGGAACAACCCGACGAGCTGCAACTTCCTACGTTTAGCTGCTTTCTTCGCAACTAATTAGCCATTGGATAAGCTGACACTGAGCAGCCGACGCCATTTGCAACACGATGCCTTCGTGGCACGGTTACTGTTTGGGTGCAATGTGTATACCGTAAACTGACCACTGCGAACGGGTCGAGACCGAAGTGAAGGGAGTTCCTTCTATAGTGATCAAGTAACAGCCATTCGAGGTAATCATGTTAAAAGACTGGGCGTGCAAACACGGACACAAGAGGAAAGCCTAGACAGTATTGTGTCAAGAAGTATTGTGTCCGTGTTTGCACGACCAGTTTTTTAACATGAATACCTACCAACTAGCTCAGCTCTCCGTTATTCAAAAAAAGAAAAAGAAAATCGAGGTATAACGCGATGCTCGAAGTATGTCAAACTCTGGCTCGGTATACATAAAAATAAGTTTGCACTATTATACCGCCCCATCCCAAACAAATATAGTTTCGAAATTAAGCCTTGTTAACTTATTCGTGTAGCCAGAAAATTTTTTTCGTGTGTTTAGGGGCTTCAACAACCCTTTATGCATGTTCGTGCGTGTGTTTCTATGTTTTTATTTATTTATTTATTTATTTATTTATTTATTTATTTATTTATTTATTTATTTATTTATTTATTTATTTATTTATTTATTTATTTATTTATTTATTTATTTACAAAAATACTGCAGGCCTGTGAAGGGCCCATGCAGGAGGAGTGTAAGAAGAAGAAAATGAATAAACATTGAGAACGATATAAGTGTGCAATAATAAACGAGGCTGCACGGAACGTAAAGCAAAACCACAGAATAATGAGTAACGCACGGTATAGCAGATGAACATTTGGAGTAAGCACACCGAGGAATTGTACAGAATCTAAGAAATTATGATATTACCTGAGCAATTAAGTCACTGTGCATATACACACATGCAGAATTAAAATTTTCGGGGGGGGGGGGGGGAGGGTTCTACCCCTCCCCTTCCACCTGGCTTCGCCAATGAATGATGGTGTTTAAAGTTAACTTCAAGTGAACAGAATAATTTTAAATTTCGTTGAGTATAGATCGTCGAAGTACACTTTCAATACACTCTAGGTACAGTATGCGGTTCAGGTTGCTGATAAAAGTGTCGGTTACGAGCTGAAAAAAAAAAGTGAAGGCAACGTCCCCGCACTTATAAATCTATTTATGCCTGTCTGCTCTGTGGAATGCCTCCTAATTTTTCAGGTTCACTCTCTCATTCGCTTCGAATTTCGAAATGTTTCTAGCCGGGATGACGCAGTAATCCTATTCCTATTTTTGCAGTCTGACTTCCCTCCTGTATATGAATAGCTTGCAAGTCTCTTGTTGTAATAATAATAATAAAAAAATAATAATAATAATAATAATAATAATAATAATAATAATAATAATAATAATAATAATAATAATAATAATAATAATAATAATTCCTTATTTCCTTTAAACTTTTCACTAATGGTTCGACTGCCACTATGAGTATGCTGCAGAGGTAGTTGATAGTAAAGAAATAGAATCTATCTATCTATCTATCTATCTATCTATCTATCTATCTATCTATCTATCTATCTATCTATCTATCTATCTATCTATCTATCTATCTATCTATCTATCTATCTATCTATCTATCTATCTCCATTCCCCGCTTTTGCAAATTTTCGGGGTTACTAAGTCTAAGGTCACGGTAACACTGACATTCAGGGCGGCACTTTCGAGGCATGCACTTTTATAGAATCAGCTTAATGTTAATTTCCATTGTTCATATAGACCTTTTTACAGGAGAGAAGAAACGCCTCCTTTCTGAACTGTAGCACGGTAGTACAGAGGCTGACGTCGCTGCTTCGGCAGTGCGTTTTGGAGGGTCGCACCTATTCACCACAGCCCAGAGAGGCTTATGGCGGCGCCCAGGCAGCCTTCTATGAAAAGATGCTATAAGTTCACCCTTGTAAAGCACAGCTACGTATCCGACCGCAGTCGTCGAAATACGGGGCCTTACATATATACTCGAGCAAAATACCCTGCGGCCGCACTCTTGCTTAATAGAAACTGCATCGGTAAAAGCTTACGGTATCCACAATAGCGCGAATACAGTACTCACGGGCTGATTTCATATTGAAAAAATCGGTCGGGTTGGCGTACGCGCGCCTGACGCTGCAGGGGCCCTTGCGGAAGCTTCTTCTTCTCTGAGCGAGCTGGGTGTTTTGCCGTTGTCGCCTCAAAACGCATGGCACATACCCACGATGAAGAATGGGCACACTGAAGGTGATTCACGCTAGCTGTATTAAAGGAGACTACAAGAAAAAAAACTCACAGGGGCCTTATGCGTTTGCCTAAGACGACTCGAAAGCGAAAGCCACTTTTTTTTTGACAGCGCGGCTGTTTAAGCTTTTCGTTGCGCCGGGTAGTGCGAACAGAAATTACCCTCAAGAACCGGCACGCGCTCGCTTCATCTTCTGCTTCGTTCCCACAACACGTGCGCCGATTTTGTCCGGCGTGGAATGCAATAACTATGATGGGGCAAGTCTGTTATGCAACTAAAAATCACGTAACATCACGTAACAACTAGTCATGGGACTAAAGGTCGCGTAACGTCACATAACGATCGGTCACGTGACTAAAAATCACGTAACATCACGTAACATCCATAGACGGATACAATTTAGATGTCCGGAGAGGCCCCGCGCAGATCCCCTCCGCGACTAAAGTAGTAGTTCCGCTCATGGACTCGGCAATGTTCTTCGAAGGCGGGGCCCTCGGCAGTCCGGTTCATGACGTCAGTCTGGAGTGCACGCCCATTGGGGCAGACTTTTGTTCATCCGCCTTTGAGGAGGAAATGCCACGGATTTCTAAAGTTGTATTCCACTATAGTCACGCGACTAAAATCACGTAACATCACGTGACAACTAGTCACGTGACATGCTCCCGCCACAACCATGTAACACGTGCGCAGTGTGGGGAATCAACCGAAACCGGAGAAGAATAGCCAAGCCTAGCCATACTTAGCACTACTAACAAAAACTTAGCCTCTCTAGCAAAAGCTTGGCATTACTAGCAAAAACTTAGAATCTAGGTCGAACCCTAGCTCCGCTGTTGGTTCCAGGCTTGCGCCACTAGTGCAAGCTGACCTCGCGGGGTTTTGCAGTGCCTCCGGGATCAGACCATCTTTGACAAAGCGACGATGACTACATCATGTCACGTTACGTTATGTGACCTCATGGTGACGTCAAAATTGTGTCACAAACTTTGGCAATGTGTGACGTCGTGATGACGTCATCGCGTGATGGTGATTTTATTGCATCACTCGTGTCGATGCCACCGACGCCGCCGGTCAATTTTCGCGTTTGATGAGGCATCTAAGGCTCTCGCCTTACATAAAAAATTGACAATGTTTTTCCATCCATCCATTCATTCGAAAAGAAAACACTACGCGACACAACGACAGCATAATTTCGCTTGTCATGTACAGTACACTGCACAAGGGAAGAAGATAGTGCACCGCGATCGCTGTTGACGATAATGTTGACATCCCCATTATAAACAGGTGTTGACGCACTTATTGTAGTCCTCTCTCTCTCTCTCTCTTTCGCTCTGTTTGAGCCTCTACTTCCATATTGCAGTTTTCTAAGCTTTCTTTTCTTTATCCAATACACTAAACGTATCTAACTCAACTCGACCGTCGACAACTTAATGTTCACATCCGCTTGGAATCCCGGAGCCCACATACGTACATGCCTCATCCTGTTGCGACAAACTTTAATGGCACCTTGAGAGTGCGTAATAAGTCACTGTCAGCACAGGTCCCCGCCCAAGATACAAAAAAACTCAGTCAGTCAGTGTTTTTACCTCTTTTTTATTCTATTTTACCTTTTTATATTTTTTTCTATATGTCTCTCTCTTTGTGTCTTTCAGTCCCCTTCCCCACGCAGAGTAGCAAGTCAGCGAATTTACACACGCCGGCTAATTTCTCTGCCTTTCAATAAAGAGCTCTCTCTCTCTCTCTCTCTCTGTCGAGAATATGTTTTAGAGCGTCTGTAAATGTAGTTCGCGCCGCGAAACAGAATATAAAGGCAAAAAATATTGAGAAAAAAATGGCGTTAATGAATAAAAAAAGTAAAAAAATAGAAACCACGGAATTGAATTTCAATAATAAATACGCAAAAAAATAAAATTAATAAAAAAGAGTAGTCTTTAAATGTACGTACACACATCTCTCTCAAATGCCTTGCCTCAGTGTATTGCCAAATGAAAGCACGCGTACAGCTGCGCTCACATTTCGCATTAGGAAGTATCGCAATCGTCGCTAATGTCTTTTTGTTCTTAGACAGCCAGCTGTGGCTTCAAATACTCGTAGCAAAGCGTTTGTGTTATCATACGATGTTCCTTTCGGAGTTTGTTGTTGTATCCGTGCTTCGCGTCTAATTCACCGTCTTTATTTCTCTCCCTTTCGAACGAGTTAATGGAATTACGGCACTGGCGTAAATCATGGGGGGGGGGGGACATTTCTTGCAAGTTTCCCCCCTTGAGATTTACTTTTCAGTCTTCATATTTCAATTGCTTGACAGTTAAAGGGACACTAAATAGCAAAACGATTTTTTCATATTCGTAAAGTACTCTTTCACGATACCAAAAACACCACGCTTGCTGCGAGAAGACGCCCAGTAAGCGAGAAAACGCGCAAAAACAAAATGTGTGTGGCGACGCCACCTTGAAGTTTCCGCACCATTCGCCGTGACGTCACATGTTTTGACGGCGCCTACTATGGACTACGTAGTTCCTAATCGGTAAAAATGAAGCACATTGTCTTCTGAGGGGGCCATAGACTTAACATACCAAGTTTGGGGTAATCTTGTTGAGCCAATGGCGCCAAAATACGATAAACACACTTTGAAATCCGTGACGTCACGCGGGGAAATTTCGGCGCGAAATTTAAAAATGAAACTTCGAACTTGATTTTCTCCTCTATTAATAAACCTATGATCGCGAAATTAACGACGTTAGAGTTCTCAGAGCCCAATTTATCGATCTAAACCAATTCACTGTTTCTCTTTAGTGTCCCTTTAAGTAAACGCTTCGAACTTTTTTTTGCGCCTGTTTATTTTGTATTGTACATCTGCGCTAAATACCCGACAGCTGTGTAACACTATGCAAATTGCAACTGCCGTTTTACCGGTTTCCGGGAAGACCCAATAAGCGCAATGCGATTACGTGAGGTGTGAAGCCATGCTAGTTATTTTCCTGAATTTTATTTCAAACCATGTATTTAATTTGTATGTAATTAAACATAATACCTACATTTATAAAGAAAAAATCGCCGCCATGGCAAGATGTGTTTGACCCTATGTGATCTTTCAGGATTTACGCCACTGACTTATGGAGACTTGCTACTGTCGGGGTTGACGCCCCTACTGAAGTGCAACTACTGAAGTGAAAAACAAGATGTATCGACCAAAATTCCAGGAACACGCCGCCGGCGAAACGGCGGCAGGAAAGAAGAAAGTCATCAATTGTTCCGGGTCACTTGCACAAAAGAAGTTCACTTGCTTCGAATTTAAAAGCAAATCGCATTCCATTCCATCAGAAACTTCGGCATTCTCTTACACAGTGGGTGGGAGTTATTTTGTTCTGGGAAAACAAACGAGCGATATCAGGGATCATTAAAAGAATGGAGAGATTTGTGAAGGTACGCCTATGCATGGAATACATCTGTATAGACGGTAATCTGGGTGACCGCCCTATGTTTTCTTTTTTAAGGTGAAAGGCTAAGGGGCATCATCAAACGAGAAAACTTACCGTATGCGTCCCGCGTCGGCGGCGTCAACACGAGTGATGCGAAAATTCATCACAACGTGACGTCTTTACCATATCACGTATCATGATGTCACAGATCACCGAAATTTGTGACGTCATTATGACGTCACACGATGACGTCAACGCATGACATCGTGGCTTGGTCAAAGGTGGGCCGATCACGGAGGCCGTGTAAAATCAGGTGAGCTGCAGCCTGCGGTTCTGGAGGCAGTGCAAAACCACGTTAGGTGCTGAAAGCTTTCGGTGGGTGGCAAGGCAGGATCGATACATCTTTCGCCTTCGAGTCGTCTTAGGTAAGCACATAAGGGACCCTGTGAGTTTCTTGGACCCTGCCCACAACGACGTTCGTTGTACGCTAGCATTTGTATGAGTAATGCGCACGTAGTGCTTCCGATTACTTATTATTTATATATTTTTTTATTTGTCCGTTAATTCGATATGAATTTCATGACGTTGCGATAGGTGGCTACAACATAGCCTACGTTCCCATGTTTTCCCATCTAAAAAAAAAGCTTACGTGCGGGTCTCTGTAGCTGAAGGTTACCTCGCGCCTGCTGACTGTACATGGTTCTTTCTCTGTCTCTCTTATCTCGCATAACAAAGTCGCTACGACCGCGCGTTCTAAATTCATTTATCCGTTCAAAGCAGGTGCAATGCGTATTAAGCAACGGCGCAACCAGAATATATATATATATATATATATATATACACACACACGAAAGAGAGGGGATTGATGGAGGGCTCGTCTCTCTTGTTAGACACACCGTAATGAAGCCAACAGACAATGAAGATAAGGAAGCATAGGGGACATTATATGTTTTTACTGGGGCATATTAATTATAACAAGGAATTGAAGTGAATGAATAACCAACTTGCAGCCGGCGGGGACTGGTCAGGCATGCACACACACACACAGGCGTCGTGTATATATATATATATATATATATATATATATATATATATATATATATATATATATATATATATATATATATATATATATATATATATATATATATATATATATATATATATATATATATATATATATATATATATATTGAGAGAGAGAGAGAGGGAGTGCCAATCTTGCACCGGGCAGAGTTACATAACATTTGCAAGACACCTTCGCAACTAACACATCTGATAAGACGAAAAGAGAATTTCTAAAAGCGAAATAAACAAGTCCGAGAGAGGAACAGCGTAGCCAGGTTGCGAAAGCTTGAAATAAATAAATAAATATATATATATATATATATATATATATATATATATATATATATATATATATATATATATATATATATATATATATATATATATATATATATATATATGCACGCATATTCATATAAGAGGATCGGGCCCTTCCCCTTTCCCAAGCACTGAAATACGGGCTACGCCTACAGGTTCGCGACGAGGGCTTGACGGAATGTCGTCTGGTCGGCTGGTAGGGGAGGATCACCGTGAATAAATGTACAGGTAAAATGCATTCAATTCAAACACGTTTCGTGCCCCCCATGGGCGACCGGGGGCTAGGCTTGTTCACAGTCTCACCTCTCAATCTTGTCAAAACCAAACTCACTGGAACGGCGAAACGCCTGTTAATAGAACACATTTTCCTTTTTATCAGTAAAGTGGGTATTATTTATTAAACATCATAATACAGATGTTCACTGTCGCTTCTAAAAACATATTCACGTCTATTTTGTAGGTGAGTCAGGCTACCGAAAAAGATTGAGGAGAGTCTTGGTACGGTATGGTAACCCGTAATAGCGCACGACGCTGACGGCGCGTCGAAAGAAGGACGGGGCGCGAACAAAGAGGAATATCCTGTCTGAAACCGGGCCGGAGCCAGATTTTTCGTTTTGGGGCTGAAGGTTACAAAACTCCATTACTTTTTTACTTGTTTCTCCTCTCCTTTATTCTTTCTTTCTACATTCGGGGACGCTGCGCTTTGGCGGGAAAATGTCCCAGGTGCCCTGCTTTGGAGGAAAAGTCCGCTGCCGCACGCGGGATGGGGGGGGGGGGGGGATGTAATCATAGGCGTGCGAACATGGAGGGGGACAAGAGGGTGCCCCCCTAGTATAGCTCGTCTTTGGACTGCTTACTGATCGTAAGAGCCGCAGTGGGACGGTGTTGGAAAGAGGTGGCGGGACGCTGCGATGAAACTTCGCCCACTCCACCCCCCCCCCCCCTCTGAATTTTTTTTTTTCATTTTGCATGTGCATATTTTCACGCACACTTACAATGGTTCAACCCCCATTCCCCAGAAAATTCTGCTTACGTTAGTGCTGCCTGCACACGCCTACGGGTATAATGAGATGTTTCTGGGGAAGCCGAAATACGCATGGACACACACACACAAAGAATGAGTCAATTTTGTGATCGAAATTGGAAGTTTATTTACGCATGGTTAATTCCAGCAGTATATTACGATTCGTGCGAGAACGAAATGAGGAGGTAGCAATTAGAGCTAAATAATATGATCGTACATGCACGAAAAGGTAGTTTTAACACACACACACACGCGCACACACACATGGTCGTGTGTATGTGTGTGTTATACGTACTTCTACTCATTGGCGTGCGCATAGGCCAGGAGGGAGGTGTGGGGGGGAGGGCTGGTTTATTTGCCTCCCCGCCAACCGTAGCCAGGATTTTTTTTTTCGGGGGGGGGGGGGGAGGGGGGCAGTTGCTGAAAGCCTTGAAAAGGCCTATATTTATTATATTTTTCGGTAAAACAATCAGAATTTCAGGGGGTTGCCCCCCCCCCTCTCCCCCTCCCCGGCTAGAGGCCTGCCGCCAACAGTTCAGCTGGGGGCAGGGGATGAGGGATGATCAATTAACATCCCGCCACCCAAATCACTGGATCCGATACTGATCTGAAGGTCACCATCTACGAGCCTACTACGACAGCAAAACGAAATTTGATTTCAACATAGCCCTTTCCCATCTTCAAACTCTCCTCTTAAAACGCACCTCCCTAAATGCGCGTATCCATTGTCACTGTCCAACACACTTACTGCCATCTCTCCCCTGAAGCATCAGTGCGGTCCGTGAAGATCAAGCGGTTATGTAATCCGGGCGTACTACCCTGTTCTGAGATTGAGACTACTGACCCTGATCTGAGAGTTCGATTAGTCCGATGCCACATAATACGTGCTTTCAAACTTGCCGCTGAATATCCGCGTAGATGGCGCGTCGTTAGTGTTCGTTTCCTGTTTCCTGTGGAAAACCAATGAACGGATTGGAGGGATGCGGAAAGGCATGCGGGGCAATCTGCGCGCATATAGTGAGTTGTTGAAGCATTGCCAAGATGCAGACGCCCTTACGGACCTACCACATCGTACATTCGTAGCGCCAAACGCTGGGAATGACCATTCGACACCAATGAATGACCCCCGGTGATGGCAGCTATGGGCAAGCGGTCAAGGCGAAAGCGCTTCGGCCCCACGGGGTTCGAAGAATTTGTAAGGAGCACGCTTGTTTACTTGTTGCACGTTGCTGTAATTAGAGCACGTAATCTCACGACCCCCATTAGCTGCTGCGACCTCGAAGTCTCCAGATACGTGACCAACACTTGGTGCCGATTTTTTGCAGGGAGGCTACATGAACGCGAAAATTCAGAAGCTGGAGAACCAGTTTCTCAACAGTGCTCAAAACGAAATCGACTCCAGTCAAGAGGATCAGTCGTCAACGATATTCAAGGGAATCAGCGTGTTCGTCAATGGATACACAAGTAGGTCTCCCGTAGATGCAGTATTCAACTGTCCCGTCAATTGAAACGGTTGGCTTTTTGGTGCAGTTGCAACACCGTTACCTGCGTCATAGATCGCATCGCAGATAGCGATGTTGCACTGGGTCAGTGCTCTTCGCGTTGTATATGGAATCGATGTGATGCCGCATAGCACACGTGTTTACGCTTTCGCTCTTGTGCACGCGATGATGGATTGGGCTACCTCGACGCTGCTTGGGTGACGTGGCTCGTAAGTGTGCAACGTTATGAATTATAATGATCGTAAGCACGCTTCATGCATAACTAGTGGGCTATAAATGTCGCTCGCCGTATGATTTCTGCTTACAGTTGCTTATCTAAACATCACTTGCTCGTGAAAAGCGCTCGCTGGCCAACAGTCGCGAGCACAATCTAGTTGCTTCGACGTCTCGAATGTTCTCCAACCTATCCGCGGTTTTCTTGTTGACATGCGCGTTTCACTAACAAACCGTTCCATTACAGATCCCACTGCGGAAGAAATCAGGCGGATAATGATGCTTCACGGTGGCACCTATCAGCACTATTACAAGCGTAAACCCAATTGTTACATGATCGCAACAAACCTTCCACCGGCGAAACTATTAGACCTGAGGGACTACGTTGTCAAGCCAAATTGGATCTCTGACAGGTTAGTAAGATCTGTGTTTAGAATGCGTTATGAACATAACGTTTGTGAGTTGCTGTTATGTACAAACATTTTCTAACTGCCTTCCTTCTCTTCTTTCTTCACCCACTTAGTGTTCAAGCTGGGAAGCTACTGCCTGTTCAGGACTACCTTCTGTACACTCCAGATTTGAAAAACGGCCAGCAGAAGCTAAGTGTGGTGAGGTGTGACAAGCCATCAACATCAGCTGCCCCGTCACCAAGTTCCACGAGTCAAAACAACGACCAGGACAGCTGGCTATCATCCGAAAACAGTCACGACGAAGATGAACACACGGGATGTCACACCGAGAACAGTGTTCATCACACCGAGAACAGTGGTCAGCACACCGAGAACAGTGTTCACCAGGAATCAAAGAAGGATAACGTTGAGCCACGTAAAGCGGGGGATCCCGGATTCCTCGAACAGTTTTATGGGAGGTCACGGCTGCATCACATATCGACGGCGAGCATCAAGCTCAGAGACTACGTTGCCCAGAAGAGAGCCGTTAGCAGTGGTGCATTTGAGGGCATCGAAAAGTTGAAACACTATTTGGCTTCGAAAAGCTCGCGAGAGCAAGTGCCCATTGGTGAAGAAAAAGTGATCATGCATATTGACATGGACTGTTTTTTTGTTTCTGTTGGCCTGCGTACAAGGCCTCACCTAAAAGGTAAGCCTGCGTGTCCTGAAATCGTGAAAGTGCAATGTGCTGCCTGCTCCTTTGGCACACCATCCATAAGTTATTGTTTCGCAAAGACTTCTCTGCTTGACTCCAACCATACTTACATCACTCAGAAAATTTTAAAATCGGCAACAATTTCCTGGCTGAAAGTTCCTACATGACACCTGAACCTGTTTTATCTACCTATTTGTCAGTGATGATTGCTGTCAGCTAAGACTGTGTCTGCAGCACAGTACCGGTATACAACAAAAAAAGAGGTTGTTAAAGGGGTACTGACACGAAAATTTTCGGTTGTTTTTTTGTGTGATATGAAAGTCCAAGCCCTCAACAGCCTAGAAAAGGGGGTGTTAAGCGTGAGTGCACCCTGAAAAACTAAATACAGTGTGTTTTTATAAGGTAGTTTCGGTTCCTACTGTACCCTGACGTCACAACACGGCATGAGCTTCTCGTCACATGCTTGCACAATATATAGTGACGTTTCCACGGCCGCTCCGTACCATGGCTCCGTAGGTGACGCACAAGCAGCCATTTTGAATGTTTTGGTGACACACAAGCGGCCATCTTGGAAGTTTTGGTACTTGACGTCATCACAACTAGCCAGACTGCTGCATGAAGTCACCAGAATTAGTACTGTAGCCTGACGTCAAGCTGGTGTCGATGTCGGTAGGTGCGCCACGGGAAAATTGACTTTAATATTACATATAAAATATCAGCATTTGCTGAGCTTCACACTTGCTTAGAGCCGTCTCTGCATACAGGAGATTTGCACGGCACAGTAAACTCTCCTTCAAAAAAATGTGTCAGTACCCCTTGAAGTGCAGACGCTCATGAAATAAGTTGTAATATGCAGATTGCTGATGAAACTTGGAAGTTTCTCTAGCCAAGAAATTAAAGTAATAGCTTGGTATGCTTTGTGCATGGCACTAGTCATCCACTAGATGTGGAGGCCAGGGCCAAGCCTAACGGGTAAGGTTTTTGCCTCGTATGAGGGTGCAGCTTAGGGCTAGTATAACCTTTCCAAGCCAAGTGCACTGCAGTCTAGGCTTAAGTATTTGCAGAAGCAGGATTTCTCCATTCGTATCAGTGGGCTCAGAGAAGTACATTATTATTCGACAAGTACTTTAAATGGGTAATGACACCAATTTTCATAGCTGGCTTTACTCCGCCATACAAATCTCCTGCATACAGTGACTGCTCTGAGCAAGTGTAAAGCCTGAGAAATGTTATAAAGATATTGTATTTTGAGATAAGAGGCATTAATTTTCGCATGGCACACCTACTGACATCGACAATAGCATGGCATTAGAGACTACAGTGTCATTTCTAGTGGCTTTATGCACATTTGTGGCTAGTTGTGATGGCGTCAGGTACCAAAACATGCAAAACGGCCGCTTGTGCATCAGCAACGGAGCCAGAGAGCGCAGCAGCCGTAGAAACATCGCAATATCCAGCACAAGCATGTGACGAGAAGCTTGGATCATGTCATGCCATCAGGGTACAGTACGAACCAAAACTAGCTCCTAAAAACAGATTGTAATTAGTTTTTCAGCGAGCACTCACGCTAACCAGTGCATTTTCTGCGCTCCTGAGGCCATGGTGTTTTATTTGACACAAAAAAGAGTGGAAGAATGTTCTAGAATACCAGGTTAGCTGTAAAAGCTAGTGGAAGCTTAACAGCTGTGCAAAACCAGTTCACATGAATGCACGCTCGCCTTTCATTGCTAGAGTTTGCATGTACTGCTCAAGACCAAACTTTTTTTTTCTCATTGCCAATTTCCATGGTGCGTGAAATAGTGAGTGGTGTGATTGAGCTCAGAAAGCTTTTATTAGAATAGCTCATACATTTCACGCTTGTCTAGTCATGACCATCTGGCTGTTTATTTTGATTTTTCAAACATTGTTAAAGTAATCTGGGTGTTCTTTTCAGTCTACCTAAATCGTAGGCTGGCATATTGAGAAGTACAGTGCTCAGAGAATGAAACACATCAAAACATCAGCGTATCAACTGGCATGCACAATTGCTTGAGATAACCAAGTCATGTTGCTATGAATCTGGCCACCAAAGGTTGGCTCTGACGTAAGTGTGCGAGCCAATATTACACCTATGTGACATGAACTGAAGACGCCGGAATCAAATGTGCATTATTCGGCCCTGAGTCAACGCTTTTCATTCTGCAAGAGTTTACATGGAACTAATATTTGCGCCACACTTTTTGCATATGGACGAAACTGAGTACTAGTGACAAAATGGTGTCATTGAGTATGAACAGTAGTGGGTGCCAGTTTTACAGCAAAGCTGTATATGACTCAGATCCTGGGATTTCTCTGTTTGCCGTCGATCATGTGCGTCAGCAATGCACTTGGCCCCCGCTCGAACAACACTACCACTCCCCCCTCCCCCCTCCTATACCTCACCATGATGAAACACGGGTTTGTACCCCCCCCCCCCCCCCAAGACAAAATCCTGCTGACGCCCATGCTGTCGATAGAACAGTTCATAGAGAACCATTCCATGAACTGAAGCGAAAAGTGTATGTTTGCCGCATGGGAAATGCATGCGGCGAATGCGGCATGCATCTCCCATGGGAATTAAGCATGCATGTCACACCCCAGTGTTTGTTTCAATATGTAAAAGCACAAACCAAGTGTCAAAGTCACATGATAGATGATAAGGCACGTTGGAGCAATGCGAGGCATGTAGCATACATTGCATGATTTTTGCTTTGGAGACTACGGTTCCATGAACTGTAGTTTCTGGGAAGCAGCAGCTGTAGCATACGAATCAGGGAGGGAACTCTAGCATACGAAACCGCCTAGCAACTAATTTCATTTCTCTTGTGATAGCCCTATGGGAAGGCCACACATGGTTAGAACTCCTGAAGAACGGCATGAAAAGAATGTTCCAGTGCATTTAATTGTCTTGCTGTAAATTGTGTAATGTTGTGCTCTGCTCAGTCATTCAAATCTACATCAAATTGGCCTATCAGATTAGGTGATACCACTGCTTCACAAGCCAACCACCTTTGCAGCATGGATTGATTGGAGGTCATTTTTTACATTTTGTTTGTCCGGTACTGTCAAAGCCTGAAAGTGTTACATAGAGGAGTATGAACAAAAGTGTCAGTGACAGCTATTGTGAGTGGATGTGTATGAATGTAAGTGACCATTAGAAAGTGAGTGGATGCCAGTATGAGCATGAATGAGTGCCACTAAGTGTGAACTGATATCAACTATGGACATGAGTGAATCTTGTACCTCTTATTAAACTTAATTACGATACATATCACCCTCTCATTAATGCTATAGTATTCCTCTATATTGCCAGCTATATCTTTATGAATAAGGAACCCCACTCCTAGTTCTCTTCTGTCATCTAAGCCACGATAGCATTAAAATATAGCCACGATAAATAGCCACGATAAATTAAAAAAAAAATTAATATGCATAAAACTAAAGTAATGTGGAACAATCTTGGTAGAGAACAGCGCTTTGCGATAGGTGGCGAGACACTGGAAGTTGTAAAGGAGTACGTCTACTTAGGACAGGTAGTAACCGCGGAGCCGAACCACGAGAGTGAAATAACTAGAAGAATAAGGATGGGTTGGGGCTCATTCGGCAAGCATTATCAAATCATGAATGGTAATCTACCACTATCCCTCAAGAGGAAGGTATATAACAGCTGCATCTTACCGGTACTTACCTACGGAGCAGAAACCTGGAGACTTACAAAGAGGGTTCAACTTAAATTGAGGACGACGCAGCGAGCGATGGAAAGGAAAATGATAGGTGTAACCTTAAGAGACAGGAAGAGAGCAGAGTGGGTCAGGGAACAAACGGGGGTTAATGACATCATAGTTGAAATCAAGAAGAAGAAATGGATATGGGCCGGGCACGTAGCACGTCGGCAGGATAACCGGTGGTCATTAAGGGTAACTGACTGGATTCCAAGAGATGGCAAACGCGTGAGGGGGAGACAGAAAATTAGGTGGGTAGATGAGATTAAGAAGTTTGCAGGTATTACGTGGCAGCAGAAAGCACAGGACCGGGTTGATTGGCGGAACATGGGAGAGGCCTTTGCCCTGCAGTGGGCGTAGACAGGCTGATGATGATGATGATGATGAGTGAATGAATACGAGTGGACATGAGTAGGGACACGAGAGTGCCAGCTAGCATGATTGCACATAAGTGTAGGCAAGTAGAAAGCCTGCAGAAATATATGCGAGAGCATGGCCGGACTGAAGAGGCACGTGGGCATTCCTTCTTACCGCGTTCGCCATCGCTTTGGAAGCAATGGTAGCGTTTCTCGGCAGGTCACGTCACTACTCACCACGCGGGGCGCAGCGACCCTGCTGCATTTATATGGGCTTTTGCTTGCTGCTGCTGTCGTGATGTTTCTTCTACATTGTGTGTTGCTTGTGGCGTGCACATTTTGCACAGTGCTGATGCGGCTAGTCAGATGCGTGATTCGTGTGCCTGTATGCGTGCTTGCTGGTTTTTTTTTTTTGTATCTTAAGGGACATATTTTGTAGTGCAAAGCACTGAACTGGTCGTGGACAGGCCAGCGATACCATGTTGTACTGATATGTTCCGCATTGTAAGTCACAGTCATGTAAGACTCCAGACGTTTCCTTTTTATCAGTTCCCGAGTGATGCAGAATTGGTAACTGAGTGACTGAAAAATGCTCCAAGACAGCATTTTGGCTGTCAGCAAGTTTTTAATATTGCATAAATTGCATAATGGGGGCATGCTGCATGCAGAGTCTTTATTTTCATGGTAAATAAAAGTTTTTTTTCTCTGAATGCGCACTTCTGCTTCAGAGCTATGATGCGAATTTAAGCCCAGCATTTCGTTTCTTACCGCGCAAATGCTGCACGTCACGTGGAAATTTCTTTGCTGACTTACACCCATTCGGAGGCATGGCAATGGCTACAAGGTAGTTGTGTAGGAATAAGGGTGAAACAGTTTGTGTCAGTGCATGAAATGCAGCTATGCGAGCATGCACGGCCGAGAGGGGTGTGAACGCGCGCTCGCGTTTACCTTGCATGGACAGCAGTAGCGAACACAGCAGCAGGGTCACAGCAACACCCCGGTAGTGCAGTGGGAGGTGGAAACAGCCACATTGCGAAGGCCTAGGAAGAAATGCCTGCGTGCCTATCCACTCTGGCCATGATGAGGGGTATGAGGTGCATCAACTTAATGACTTGAGAAGCACATTGCATTCCTGATGTACTCACTTGTTGCGATGTGGAAAACAGGCACATATAGAGAATTGCAGTTTAAAAGATCTGACTTGTGCATCGCTAGTTTGTGTGTAAGCATTCACTTACCTTTATGCATTGTAGTTGCAGCTGCTTTAAGCTATAACATAATTGCACTAAGCTAATACTGCTCCTTTTCTTTCTTTTTTCTCTCACCAGGAAAACCAGTAGCTGTTTGCCATGGAAAAACATCTCTCGCTTCCATAAGCTCTGTGTCACTGAACTCTCAAACAGAGCGTAGTGACCTAACATCTTGTTCAGAAGTAGCGAGCTGTAGTTACGAAGCAAGAAAGGCCGGTGTCAAGAGCCGTATGTATCTGGGACAGGCGAGAAAACTGTGTCCAGGACTAGTGGCAATACCGTATGATTTTGAAAGCTACGATGAGGTCTCCAGGACCCTGTATGACGTCGTAGCAAGGTAAGCATCAATGTTGTTCCTCTTAGGCGCGGCATGTTGAACTTTTTCACCGTTGAGACCTCTGTAGGTCAGTTTTGCATTGTGGAGCAAAGCTGTCATAAGCTAGTTGAGTTGTCATAAGAAAACGAGCATTTGAAGTTCACCAGTTATTGAGAGCATGTGTACTATATGAATGAAAGTGGTGTGCACATGAAAGAAGAGCTTATTTGGGAACTCTGTCCATGCAACTACATGTATAGTGGACTACATTTCCCGACCCACCACGGTGGCCTCGTGGTTATAGTGCTTGACTGCTGACCCGAAGGTCGTAGCATCGAATCCCAACTGTGGTGGCCGCATTTCGATGAAGGCGAAATGCTAGAGGCCCGTGTACTTCGATTTAGGTGCACGCTAAAGCACACCAGATGGTCAAAATTACCGAAGCCCTCCACTACGGCGTCCTTCATAATCATATTGTGGTTTTCGGACGTAAGACTCCGACATTATTATTATTAGTAGTACATTCCCGATATGAGTATGTCAATTGATGCCATGTTAGCCAGGACAAGGGTGCCTTAAAGGGCATAAATTTTCTCCACCTCTTGTGCGGTGTAAAAGCCAAACTCCCTATGCGCGAAGATGCACGCGACAGCCACGAGCGATGCTATGAGCTACAAAACTAGCCGTTAGCGCGACGTGTCGCGTGGTCAATATCGCGCGATCGCTCAGTTTTTCAGATTTGGAATCCGTCGCTCGTCGCCCAGAAGTGCTGTGCTCAGACAGCCAATAGCAAAACACCGGAACAAGATGCATCAGTGACGTACTACTGATCGCCACCACTTTCTTATCGGCGCGAATCAACAACAACTAGGGCTGTGCGAATAGTGAATTTCGGAACCGAATCGAATACGAATCGAATAGTGATGACACCGAATCGAATACGAATACTAATCCAATACTCTTCGAATAGTTTTCGAATAGTAAGACAACCATTCTCAAAACGGTACTAGAACTACACAACATTTTTTTAAAAGAAATATCCACAAACTTTCACCAAAGAGCATTACGCTTACTTTTAACAGACTCAAATACCACAGTTATGAAAACTGAGGTAAGCTCGTACGCAGCAGCGACCCGAGCCTTCGAAATATTTTGTAACTGCAGGTTGAAATATAAAGTGACGGCAGATACTTTGTCGCCTGCTTTTAAATAAAACTGAGACATAATATCTAAACAATTTTGAACCGAACATCATGCATACAGCTAAGGCGGTAATGAAACAAAAACCTGCCATCGCAACATAGTCCTCGGCACTGAAGGCATGTAGACATCGGTGTTGAAAGCTGTATCTGCAAGAACAATTTACGCAAACACAACCCTTGCATCTATTGCTATTCATGAAGCTGAATGCAGGTGCACCTTCAGTTATTACAAGATGAAGTAAGGAACTGATTAATACGATGCAGCTGCAGCATATTAAAAACTGAGTGAGTGTGGAGCTTTCATTAAAAAACGCTTTCATCCGGCAATCAATATGTGTCGGTAGTTTCGCAAAAGCTTGGGCTGCATGCAAAGTCGTAATTTAGTGATTAAAAAAAGAAAAATGGTTTTTAACTGTTCCAAAATTTCATTGTTTTGGGATTGTCCCGTCGGCGCTAATTATTCTAAAACTATTCGAAAAATATTCGGTATTTCGAGTATGTACTATTCGATTCGAGTACCGAATCGAATAGTATGCTATTCGATTCGTTATTCGAAATTTTCGAATATTCGCACACCCCTAACAACAACGTTCATCAACATGGCCAACGGCGACGAGCGCAACATTGACGTTGTTGAACGTGAACGTGCCTTACAGGACCTCAGGGACGGTAACTACAAGTCCCACACCGTCTGTGATGCGGCTTGGCGGCATGCAGCAGCGGTGATGGGATCGAAAAAAATGCTGCAAGACAATAATAAACATCTTATGTACCATTATGCAACAAAACATCGTATTTTACATTGCATACTGCTCACAACGAGCCACTTTTGGCATGAGTAAATGCCTTCATGCCAGCAACAGTGGAAATCGCTCACCGAAGCCATCGCGTGAATGGGGCTTGCCCATCCAAGCAACCCCTTACGCGAAGACAATCTACGTCGCTGTCGCGTGCATTTCCGCATGTATGGGCAGCGCCTCCTCTATTTTTCAGTGCCTGGGCAACGCTCTCCTCGGGCCGTCGAGCGCGCGCTCTGCGTCCGCGCGCCGCTGCCGCGTGGCGGCGCTGTGCAAGTAGACTATGGGAAGCTGGCGCTGAACGGCCGCCCGCATCACGAAGCTCACGAATTCGTGTTTGCATCCGAGTTTAATTGCATTTGTGCTTCTTGCAGGCTTTCACAGGTACAGGGGCATGGAAAGAAACGCGAACATAGCGGCGCGCTGTTTTCATCACGCTCTAACCATGGTGGCAATAAAAAGATGCTAGATGTTCTTTTATTGTATCATGGATGATGTCGTCTTTTCATCAATCATCCAGTCTATAACCACTTGAAAATAAATGCGAAACAGCAAAGGATGCAGATGCCGCATGTTCGCGTGTCTTTCTAATCCCAGCTGTACGTATTACGCACGCAGTCTGTCAGGCCGTGCTGCCGGTTCGATACTTGCACTCGAGGTTGACAGTATTCGCGTTTTATTTTCTATTTCAGGCTATTGCAACCGCCCCAATGCCTTAGTATGTCATACTGGTGTTCCACTCTCCAAATGGAACTGAAAGAAATCGATCACGATTGTATTTTTTTTATTTCCCTTTATTGATAAAGAAAAAAAATCGCACAGGGTCCCTTATGCATTCATCTAAGACGACTGAAAGACGAAAGCCATCTTCTTCTTTTTCTTCTAGTCAATTTATTGAACATTTCCTGCCTCCCTTCGAGATATTTCTGCGCCTAACGTGGTTTTCTTACAGCCTCAAGGATCGAAGGCAGTGCAATGTTTTTGCACATCAGCGGAGGCATGCAATGCCTCCGTGATCAGCTCATTTTGACCAAGCGAAGATGTAATATGACGACGTCACGTGATGTGACGTCACGATGATGTCACAAAATTTTATTATCTGTGACGTCATATGATGACGTCATCACATAATTACTTTTTGCATCACTCGTGCTGACGCCGCCGACCGTCAATTTTCGCGTTTGATCTAAGGCTTTCGCCTTAATACACTGTTCCGCTGTCGTTCCATGAAATTGCAGCTGCCGCTGGTGTTCGGTAGAGGTTGCTTGCAGTAATTAAGCGGGAGAATTGGTCTCCTAATACATCTTCAACAGAGGCGTAGCCAGAAATTTTTTTCGGGGGGGGGGGTCAACCATATTTGATGTATGGTCGTGCGTGCGTTTGTATGTGTGTGTATATATACGCCAGCAAAAGTGAAAAATTTCGGGAGGGGGTTGAACCCCCCCCCTGGCTACGCCCCTGATCTTCAACTACACGAGAATATGCAGCCGTCGTTTACGACGTGAAGATTTCATAGAATATAAGAAGCGGCGGCTTAAGAAGGATGCAGTAGCACCCGGTTGCAACAAATGTAATTCTCAAAAGCTTTACGAAGGGAGCGGGTGGTCGCGTATATTCCTGGAAGCAGTCTAGTGACATTTCATGTTATTTAGCGCATGAACTCCAGGCTTGCGTATAGTGTGCTACACCAGTAGACGGTAGCACGCATCGGGGAACTTTAAGCGCCCAAGCTTTCAGTATTAGATCCTGGCAAATGCTGCTTTCGAAAGTCGACTTTCACACAGTCAAAAACCGACTCTCAGTCAAGCGAACGTAACGGTGACAAAACAATTCTCCGCGCATCACTGGCATGCGCTCTCTGGTATTGGGCTAGCAGACGACGCGCGAGCGTCTCGATCAAATAGCCGCGAAAGACACGCACCTTCGAAATGGGCTGGTTGCCCAGAACAAGTGCTTCGTGATTACAGCTTACAAGTTTTAATTATACTTTAAACACCGCGAATACAGCCGAAAACTGAACCATATAGCAGCTCCGAATGCAGCCACGGCATTCGTTTCCGCGAGCGACGACGCGATGGCAGGTCTACTACGGTGGCGGCGCCCGGCGGCTAAACGACGCACTAACGCCGACGGTCGGTTCCCATTGCGCTCCGCTCCTTCGCCCAGGCACAGAAAAATAGAGGAGGCGCTGGTATGGGGTTTGGCCTTAAATTGTTAGAGCAGCAATCCAAGAGCTTCACCCTTTTTCCGTTAGTGAAAGGTGATTCACATGAACGTGTTTTTCATGCAGTTTCACGTTGGACATTGAAGCCATCAGCTGTGACGAGATGTTTGCGGACGTCACCAATGTTCTTCAGCAGGCCAGCTGCTCACCAAATGAATTTGCTGAATTTTTGAGAAAAAAGATTGAGGAGAAGACGCTCTGCACTGCATCAGTGGGTTTAGGTACGCAAACTTTCTACATGAAACTTCACCTGTCTGCTATTGCACCACAATGGACCTGCTGTAAAGTGGCTCCAGCAAGATCTTCTTGAGCCAATTTACAGCAAGATGTGCTGTTATCTGTGCCAATGACTACACAAGGCGATGGGAGAACTTTATTGCTTTATTTCAAGCAAATTTCGCTGTATGTTTTGTTGTCATATAAGGTCTATGAAATTTCTAGTGCAATGCCTTATAGTGTACAAAAGTGTTTGATGCCATGTTACTAAGCTGCACATTCTATTAATGCAATGGTAAACAGTGAAGCATGAAAATAATGCTGATTTTAAGTACATCCACCCAGACATTTCCTTCATTGCCTACAGCTTTGCTGATACAGGCAGTCATCTGCATTGGCGGTCTAGTGGTTATGGTGCTTGATTGCTGACCCATAGGTTGTGGGATTAAATCCCGGCAGCGGTGGCCATATTTTAGCGGAGGCCCATGTACTTAGAATTAGGTACATGTTAAAGAACCCCAGGTGGTCAAAATTTCCAGATCCCTTCACTATGGTATCCCTCATAATCGTATGATGGTTGTGGGACGCAACACCCCAACTATTATTATGATACAGCCAGTCAGTACCCTGTTGCATAATAACGGAATAGATTTAAATAAAGAATGCCAACTTGGCACCGCGGGAGATGTTTGTAACGCTTGTTGTTAACGAAACTTCAAATGTTCACTTTGGCAGTTGTAAAACGTGATCGTTACCATCGGTTTTTTCTTTTTCTCTTGAACTTCACATTCTAATTTCAATTTCTTTTTTCTTTTTTTCAAGGGCCCAACATGCTAGTAGCTAGGGTTGCCAATCGGTTTGCCAAGCCAAACGGTCATCATTTCGTGGACAGCAGCAACCTTCCGGCATTCTTTGAGACCGTCAGTGTCAAGGACCTTCCTGGTAAGTAGGAGCTCTCAAACTCAGCCTGCCAGTGGCCTATTAAGTCAATTACCCGAAGGCAGTTGTAATCCAGCTAAGAGTATTGTATAGATGGTGATAAAGAAAGAACGCAGAAACATTTTGAGTCATTTTTCTATTTCGTCTTGTTCATGCATCATTAAAGCAAGAAATTGAGGGCTCAGGGGATAAGAAGCGTGCCTGGGCATTGTGTTATGCAGTGTGCGAAGTTCTCCATTGAAAGGTCCTTGAAGTGATTTTCTTGAAATTAAATAAGTGGCAAGGCTTTTTGACAAGATTGATTCATTTTCACCGCAATTTAAGCGACGCACCTAAGGGAGCTATACTCCGTTCCATACATCATGTGCAATGCTATGGAAGCTAGCAAGACCAGTTAAAAAGTGCCAAGAAATAGTTAAACGATTTTACCACCTGTAATGTGATTTTTTTTCCGTTTTTAGATGGAGTATTAAATTAAGATGCTTTGTGCCTTAGAAATAAACAAACCTTGTTATTTACATGGTTGTCAATAGGTTATTCTGGATTGCTTAGCGTACCTTTATTTTCGTATCGGGGTCTCTGCAATTAGTTGTGGTAGCGCACAGCCGGAGCCATTTGCAGAGGCCACAGTTGCGACGACAGAATCCAAGCGTGAGACGCGCAGACTTGCACATTTTGCTGACCGAACTTCTTGGATAGCTTCCACTGCGCTGCATCTGATGTATGAAATGGAGTATAGAGGCAATCAAAAGTTACCCTCCTCCCAAGCTGGGCTCTTTCTCCTCAGCTTCAACGTTGAGCAGTCGTGGCCAAGCTCCACCTTTTGCGGTCGTCCGCTGGCACGCAGATCACGGAGGCCATGCCTCCTGTTTGTCTGGTTGACCCCTACGTCACCAGGTGCTACCAAAAACCCTGCTGCTTTGTGCCACTCGCGTCGGAAGTTGAAAAATTTACCCGTGATATTAGTGGTGTAGCGAACCAAATCAGTGACGTCGTGCACCCTTACCACGTCCAAAGGCAGAGGCGGAAACTCGGTGTGGTGGTGCCGCCGCAATCTGTAGCAGTTCGCATATTTAATACCTTATAATCAATTATACTTTTTACTCGGAGTGCTGAAATCGGTTTCTTGATGATTCAAAGCTCAATGGGTTTGTATGAAATTCCCAGACTTTCATGTTTCCTTGAAGTAAACACTTAAACGGTAATGAAAGCATATCGCAAATGACTTCTGCAGAATTCCGCAATGTGCCAGAAGGGTTATGAAAAGGATGATTGGCAACCACCCGTTTGTAGCATGAAGCCACAAGGAAATCCAACGGATTTTCTTGCCTCAGAAAGGAAAGCTTCTAGTTGAAGAAAAATTTGTCCTGGTCTGGGGATCGAATCCGGGACCAGGATGAATTTTTTTTTTCAACTGGAAGCTTTCCTTTCGAGAAATCTGTTGGATTTCCTTGTTGCTTCATGCTTCAAATGGGTGGTTGTCAATTATCCCTTTCATTAATGAAAGCAGTACAACTGGAACATTTACTAAGCTTTATTATTATTATTATTATTATTATTATTATTATTATTATTATTATTATTATTATTATTATTATTCCAAGGTTTTTCCTCTATCTACAAAGGCTTACTTAGGTGAGTGGATCGTATTTTCGATCGTCCTAGTCATCAATGACATGCCTTGCCTTTGTATTTAAAGTAGGGGTGTGCGAATATTCGAAATTTCGAATATTTTTCGAATAGTGTTTGCTATTCGATTCGATTCGCACTGAAATTTTACTATTCGAACTTCCCAAAAACAAATACAGTCAACGCCCGATTGAAAGTGACCCCTTCAGATTTTCAGTATGCTTCACCACATTACACTCTCGTATTGCGGCAAAGCTGCCTTTCAAGCTCCTTTGCGGTCGAACTTTGCCAACAGACAACATCCAGTTAGAAGTGGTCCCTAGATTTTCAATATGCTTCACCTCATCACACCCCGGTATTGCGGCAAAGCTGCCTTTCAAGCTCTGCCACGGTCTCAAATGTATTAACTCAAGAAAACGCTGGTTCCAACATCGATATGAAAGATGTGGCACAGGTGGGGACTCAAATAATGCTGTTTTGGACCTGAAATTTGGGCAGGAAGTCCGAAAAATCGGACGCCGAAGCTTTATAGCATTCGAAATTTCAGATGTTCTTATATATCGACGTCTACGAGGCAGATTTGGAACTCCGGACTTGAAGGGAGCACACCCTTGTCCGCCACATCAGTTGGGCTTCCACAGAAGTTGAAAGAGGACGAGAGGCTGAGGAAATGGCATCTTTGCCTATCACGTGTAAAGTGTTGTCATAAGAATATGCTTAGGAATCCTCTCTAACTTTTTTTTTCCTCAATTTTGCTTCGAAGTATTCGAAAAATATTCTAGAAATATTCGAGAAATATTCGAAAAATATTCGATTCGATTCGCACTCACACTTCAATATTCGAATTCGCTTCGCACCCAAAATTTTGATATTCGCACAGCTCTAATTTAAAGGTATAAAAAATTGACTTTATTCCAGCAATCTCATTCCCTGTAGCCTATCGTTTGGCCCACTGACGAAAACTTGACGCTTTCCGACTTTATCGGTCCACAAATTCGACACTGCTTCTGGTTTGGCTGCAGGTGTTGGCTACAGGCTGCAGACGCAGCTGTCGGAGATGGGTGTGGAGACGTGCAAGCAGCTCCAAGCACTGCCACTGGAGACGCTCAAGGCCAAGTTTGGCGTCAAGACATCATCTCTCCTGTACAACTATGCGAGGGGCATCGACAACCGGAGCCTGCAGTTCGACAAGCTGCGGAAGTCTGTGTCGGCCGAGGTCAACTATGGGATTCGCTTCAAAGAGGTGAGGCCTGCTGCGTATTTCATCACTCGCTTGCAAGTTACCTTGTGCTCTCAGACGGTAGACAAGTTGAATTAACTTCTCCACAGTGTGCACAGCAAACAGTGGACCAATCACACGACCTAGAGATGCCGTGGATGAGATCTCATCTTGCGATTTTCAGCATTGGTGTAACCAGGGGGAGGTGGTTTAAAACCCTGCCCCCCAACCTTGAATTTTTTAATTTTTGCATGTGTATATTTTATACCTCCACACCCCTCTTGCAGTCTCTTGTCGTTCTGCCTGCAAAGCGGTGTCTTTTTCAAGAAAAACTCAGAACGGCAATGTGAAGGCCGACCTGTTAGTCGTACCTTCTGACATGCGCGACGACATTCTTCTTGCATGCCATTACAAGCCCACGTCTGGTCACTTAGTTTCTTCACGAACCCTCACCAGAGTTCAGCAGGCATACTACTGGCCCAAACTTGCTGCATCCGTAAAGCACTGTGTAAAATGCTGCCATGAATGTCAACGCCGCAAATCTCCACCATTGCAGCCTGCGGGGCTGCCGCAACTGATCACACCACCCATAGGCATGCGCACGGGAGGAAGGGGGCAGGGCCCCCCCCCCCCCAGTCACCTAGGAGGGAGGGGCGGTGCAAAGTCTGCCCCATACATTGACTTAATAGGGGGGGGGGGCACTGCAATTAACCTTCGCCCCCCCCCCCCCCCTGAAGGGGAACCCTGCGCACGCCTATGAAACCACCTAGGGCGCCACTAAATGCATGTCAGAAGTGCATGCCACAATTCGTGCAGTAAAGAAACGCCCCCAAAAAACTGGCCTTTCTTGACTGTGCAAATCATGGCACACACTTTTGACAAGCATTTGGTTGTTTTTCTTCTTATGCATTTGTGTATTGTGTCCATTGTTACGCCCGTTAAGATTTTTCTGCTTAATTTGCTGACGCCTGTTACGTGACGGCTTGCATGCTTGCATGTGATGGAGTATGCTGACATATAGATATGTACGTTTTCAATCAATCCCCAGTTGGAAGTCTGCACTGTTTGTTGCAAATTATCGAGTCATTTGCTCATGGAGAGAAATGTGGACTTATGCAGTTTCTGTGCTTATAGATAGGATTATACTAGGCAGTGTGATATTTACGCTTAGCACAGATTGCTCACTTGTTTCCTCCTCGAGTTCCTTGTATTAAGACCTGTTCAGGACTTACGTCCTATGAAAGCGTAGCAAATCATATTAATATGGAACGAAACTAAATTGCATCTCAATGATGTTTCTTTATGTCGGTTTGTGTACAACTTTCAATAAATGTAGCGTGGCTATAAGAAAATGTTCTGTTCTCTTCCAGCCTACTGACATGATAAAGTTCATAGGCCAGCTATCTACCGAAGTTGAGAGGAGACTATTGGAGGCTGGCGTTCAAGGTCGCACCATTACATTGAAAGTCAAGGTGAGCTTGTGCACACATTGCAATGCTCACCTTATTTTACTTTTTGTCTGGCGATCGCTTTTGTCAAACTATCGCTGTTACGTTGTCACTCTTGTACAAGTCTGTTTCTTCAAAAGTACACTAACTAGCCCAGGAACGATACCACCCCTCAGCAGTGTGCAACTTTGGCCAATTAGACTTGTACCACAAGTTAGAGCGTTCCGCATTTGCACATTGTTTCCTGGTTATCGTAGCACTCTTTCGTCCCGCACAATAAATGCTAAACGTGGAAAAGGCTCGGTTGCATGTGCCGTCCCGTTTCTGTTGCAACAAGACACATCTTGATGCACAGGTGCGACAGAAGGACGCCCCCGTGAACCCATCCAAGTACATGGGTCACGGTTTGTGCGACAATCTGGCCAAGTCTTCCCATCTGCTGGCGGCGACTGCTAGCAAGGCCATCATCTCGAAGGAGTGCTACAGCCTGGCCATGCAGATGCACCTCGTCGCTTCTGACATCCGAGGGGTGAGCAGCGCTCGTGCTGGCACCAGCATCTAGTTCATGCGGCACACTCTCTTGATTTCTGCCGTGTGGGAAACTGCACAAAGAAGTAATGGGCTAGCCTCTTTTACGTAAAGCTAGGAGAGTTGGTTTGTGTTTCGAATGAACAGGTCAAGAGATAGAGGAAGAAAAGCATTATGTCTTGTTTCTCTGTCCCTCGTACTCGACTTAGAAGTCCTCCTGAAGTAACTTATGGGGAGGGGAGAAGGAATCAACTTTATCGAGTAACTAAGGAATAGTTCTTTATTTGGATTGGATTAGCCGGTAGTTTAGCTTGTTGTGATGTTGGGCCCCCGCTACATGTGACTCCTCATTTGCAGTTACAATGTATTACAATCCTCTTTGATACCTGGCTGTGTGCGGAGCTCCGCTTGCGAGCAATGGCACAAGGTCTTCAATCCGCCTTCTACACTTTTCCTGTGCTGCCCTCTGAAGGTTTGGTAGGGTTTTAGTAGGGGCCAGGTAACTGGTATCGCCAGAACAAAAGCCTCCGAGTCCAAGAGACGTATCACGACTTTTTCGCTAAGGAAAGGGCGCATACGCCATGGCACCATGAAAAAAGTGGATTTCATTTCCCTCAGTGCTCAGGTGCTGGATTTGTTGCTGTGTATAGGAAGCAAGGACCTTGTAGCTGTAGCATGGAAATTATTTTATAGGTGGGCATTCAAGTTGGAAGACTGGAGCCACTGCCCTCGGGGCAGGGCGGTGGTGTGAAGACCATGCTGGACTTCCTTACGACGAGTAGGACGCCCGAAAGCCATGGGGCAGCAGGGCCGAGCTCCGGAACGACGAACGGCATGACGGAGTCGCTACCCAAGGCCGTCAGTCTTCCAGCGTTCTCGGAGGTGAGCAGGCTTGCGAACTGCAAATTCTGCATTGCAAGGCCACAGCGTGAAAAAGAAATGGAAAGCAAAAAAAAAATTATGGGAGATCTACGCTAGGCGACTTTCAGCAGCCACGTATTGTAGACAGCAAATAGAATCGTTTCGCCACAGGTGCAGCTCATAGTGATGAGAAATCGTTGAACCGGGAATGTCGTTGGAGCCAATGTTTTGACGAGAGAAGTTGTCCGTTGATACCCTGATGCAGACAAGTCCTTTTGTTAGAATGTTGTTCAACAATTTTTCATCATTCCAAGCCTCCATCTTCTCCTAAACTTTTGTCTTGTTTAGGCACAGCCCATGCGTTATGAGCCGTCAAGCTATTGCACGTGTGTGGTTACATGGTTGTTTAATTGCGGTTCTGCATTGTTGAATAACTGCACCTGAAAGAAGTTGAAGGAACTCGCAACACTGTATTGATGTCCATGATGACAGCAGTTGGTAGTACTACTTGATGGGATTGTGGCACAATCCATTGTGTGACAGAAATGTAACACACTGTTACTCTGTTTAGTACTGTGACATCTTAAGGTACCGTCGCCTGGTGGTGTGCCTTAGAGTCGGGGGGGGGTAAGGTAAGGGGAAGGGTGAGTACTGTATTCTGCCGTGACACTTGGCACGTAGGACGGTGTTGGCACCGAATGTTTTGTCAATTCACCGTAAAACGAATACACTCAAACCTCATTATAACAAAGTCGCATCTGCCACGAAAATAACTTCGTTATATCCGAAAATTCGTTATAAACGTTTATTTGTAACACTGTAGCTATTACAAGACTATTCTTCATTTACTTCGTTATAACCGATAATTCGTTATATCAGTGTTCGTTATAACGAGGTTTGAGTGTATACTCATGTTCAATGTTGTTCATGCAAAAGGCTCACATATGAATAATAATGAGAACTAACCGACAGTAATGCCAAGGAAAGTGTAGGGGATGTTATTTGTAGTAATTAGGATATAAATGTGAAGAAAGTAAAGTGGACAAAAAAGTCACAGTTTCGCCACAAGGGCAAAGCAATGAATGCGATAGCAACAAATTGGAATGTAACGCGAAGAACGGAAAGCAGCTCGAAATTGCCAACGCGTCGCTCGAGCCCAAAGGACACACGAAAAGAATGCACACAGGACGAGCGCGAACTACCATGCGTCACAGCTCGATACTTGAAGAACATTGCTGAAACATAAAGCAGGACGCACAAAACAAACGAACAGGTACACACAGGACGAGCGCAAACTAAATGTCGCAGTTGTTACTTATTTCTGTTTGAACAGCGCGCTCCTTTCGCAAACGCGGCCGCTGCAGCGAGCGAAGTGACCTTCGTACGCTCTGTGACTTCAGCGCCCGTTGTGCTCCTCAGTGCCATCTCGCTGGTAATGAAGAAACGCTTATAAGCGCCTGCAGTCTCTTAGTCCGTCCAGCGGTAAAAGGTGTGTATATAACGCTCGCCGTTAGCTACCTGGAGGATCTGCGTTTCCGTAGCGTAGTGGTTAGCGCCATGCACTGCGGCGCGAGAGGTCCCTGGTTTGATTCCGCACTTCGGAAGCATTTTTCTGAATTCTTTTTCTTTGGGGCTTTTATATATATATACATACTTATACACATACGGTGCATGACGGCAGCGACGGGGACGGACAAAAACCAGCCAAGACTGTCCATATAATTGCTATCGCAATAAAAGATAACTTGCTGCTGGCAGGGACCGAACCTGCAACCTTTGAATAACGCGTCCGACGCTCTACCACTGAGCTACGGCGGCAGTCATCCTCCCGTCCACTTCATGGGGTATATATGTGCATTTAAACCTGGGAGTGTTAGTCAGCGCCAATTGCAGTCATGGCAGCAAGTGTGGAACACTCTTTTTATGCCTGTTGGCATCACGTAGCACGTGATCTTGTTACGAGCTGACATCTGACCAATCCCTCGCATACTACCTGAAGGCATCAAGTCTGCCAGAACGAGACCCTCGCTATGAATTAAGAAAAGATGACTTTTAAGGGCTCGTTTTTCTTTGTTAAACACAATATTAATGAGAACTAACAGACAACTAACAGACACTCCCAGGTTTAAATGCACATACTATATACCCCATAAAGTGGACGGGAGGGTGACCGCCGCTGTAGCTCAGTGATAGAGCATTGGACACATCATTCGAAGGTCGCAGGTTCGGTCCCTGCCGTTAATATCGTGTTTAACAAAGAAAAACTAGCCCTTAAAAGTCTTCTTTCCTTGAAATGAAATTTAAGTTTGTTATAACGAAAGCTTCGAGCATGACCTTTAACAGCGAGAAGGTCTCAGCAATAGCTTTTCTTCCACTTCTGTGCACGGGAAGCTTTGGTGGTCAGCCGTAGATCATGCCTGTATCTAAACTGAAACATCCTTTGCAGATTGACCCAGCTGTGTTGGACAGCCTACCTCCTGACATTAAAGATGAAGTCCTCACCATGTACAGAGAAAGTCGGCGAAATCCTTTGCGCTCAAAGTAAGCGTTGTGTTGCCTTCATTGTGTTCTCTCCTATGCTTTTCATATGGAAACGTCAGCAAACTGGCCTCTGTTAAGATGAACAGATTTGGAAACCTCTCTTTTATTTCATTTAAATGAAGTCTACTTCCAATACAAAGTTATTTGAAGCCAAACATTTCAACAGAATTGCCTTTCTCTCTGGTTGAGTTAGTTAATCGTCACTTTCCGATAGCTACAGCAAAAAAAAAAGGGTTTATTTTCCTCGACATTTCAAGACCAACTTCTTCAGACCTTCTTCGGGAAAGTGAGGACCGATTCTTTTCCTTTAATACTTCTTTTTCTGTGGCGCCAGCAATAACGGCACACCAAACGTACTACTTGTTTCGACATCCAGCCGAATAATTTTTCTCCCTTTGGCCTATGGCTGATACTTGCATTAGAAGAACGACTTTTCCGAGCTCTCTCACAAACTAACACAGTATTTTAATAACAGTGGTGACAACCTTTTGTGCGATGCTTCAATGCTCCTCTCCTCTCGCAGAGACACAGCAGCTAGCACTAGTGGTGTCGGCAGCACCAAAAGTTCAAACCACAACCATCGCGGGGCCCCGTCGTCATCAGCAGCATCCACGAAACCGAAAGCACAGCCCACGGGAAGGAGAAGAGGTCGGCCACCGAAAGGCAGCATCAGCCCACAGAAAGCACGTCTCTTGGCATGCCACTCTCTAAAAGAGTACATGGTGAGTAGGCACCCCTTCCAAAGCATTACAACTGCCCCATCATATCCCGAAAAATAGTACCAGCTTCTCATTCCCTCCCTTACCCATATGTTCATCCATTAGCTGCAAGGATAACCAAATGTGATAACTCCTAATTAGGCTTGTGCGAATATTCGAGCACTTCGAATACTCGAACGAATAGTACAGTATTCTATTCGCTTCGATTCGAATTTAAATTATTGAAAATTTCGAAGTACAGTCGAACTCCGCTACAACGAACTCCGCTTCAACGAAATTTCCGGTACAACGAAAAATTCTCGGTTCCCCGTCAACAGTCCATAGGAGTCAATGCATAAATATGCTCGCCACAACGAACACTTTTTCTGCTGCTGTTCCGCTTCAACGAAATTTGACGATGCCATTCGGGGCTCAAACATTTAATTTACCGTGAAAGAAACACAATCTCGGACATTTTGATGCATTTTAGAACATAAAAATACGAATTCAAAGTCTGAATTGCGTGTTGGAACCACCAGAAACCGCCGCTGTTGACTGAGCATGGGGGCCGCCATTGCTTGATAGCGACGGCGGTCAGACTGCCCTGTTTTCGCAACTGGCTTGAGTTGCTTCTGAGTCGCAGACAATCCGAAGCTCGAAGCCAAAGCGCAGTTGTCGACACTGGGGCAACTGGGGTGCAATCGCGAAACGATAGCTTTTCCGATGCCGTTCCAATACTTTTCGTGCTTTTCGCGCTTCGCTAGTGGTCAGAGCGATGGTACATCCGCCACATCCGCGTTATCAACGCGAGCAGCCCTGGGGTGCAGTCGCGGAATGGTGCCTTTTCCAATGCCAATACTTTTCGTGCTTTTCGCACTTGGCCAGTGCGACCGGTGGTCGGAGCAACAATTCGTCCGCGTTATCAACGGGATCAGCCAGCCGCGAGTGGTGGATAAGAATAGCATAGAATAAGGCGTAAGTCATCGCTCCGCGATAGCACGCCTGCATGTTGCCGTTGTCGGCGAATAGCTAGTGTTAGCGTGTTGGAGCAACTGTGCAGTTCGTGTTGCGCGCCCGTGCTTGTTTGATTCGTTCGCGGAAGCCGTTGTTTCTGCGTGCTTTTCAACGTGGCGTCGCTATGCATATATGAGAATCGCGTCGTAACGCTGCTGGGGACGCAAAGGAAGCAGCAGACACTTTTTGAATATTGGAAATAAAAGTTTCACTGTTTTCCTAGCTCAGGTCAGCCATATTTTTTTCGATTTCACTACAACAAAATCTTCGCTTCAATGAACATTTTTCCGAGCACCGTCAATTTCGTTGTAGCGGGGTTTGACTGTATTCGAAATAAACGGATAGGTGTATATTACTAGTCCGCTTGTAACCCCCTTTAAAGGTGGTTTTACTGCAGTGGAGCGGTGCTATACCGTGAATACACCTTTCCAGGAAAATTCCGCACTGCCACGAAGCCCCACTTCAAGGCTAAATGAACATATTACCCTCACATCGATTCATCATTTTTTAAGTCTAAAAACTTGTTATACCGGCTTATACGCTCCAAGTGTAGTAAATTTTAAAATGTAACATATTTTACAGGTTATCACTTGCATTCTACCGAAAGCCAAATCCTGCTGCTATTCAAAGTTGCTTCCACTTCCTTTGAACCAAAAAGAATGACATTTGCACATTCCTTGTTACATTATTAAAAAGTCGTTGTGCAGGTTGATTGGGTCATGACAAATATGCTCGTTTTTCTTTATACAGTAGAACCCTGCTGATACGTTTTTGAAGGGCCCGTAGGAAATAAACGTAAGAGATGGGAAACGTAACAGCCGAAAAACAGGAAAAACGGCAAAATATTTAGTGGTACAGAATTTTATTTCAATTCTTACGAGCAGCACGAAAATTGGCGCGCTCAGCCGCGATCTAGTCGATGGATAGAAACGCGGAGCTTAGGACGGCCTCATCCACAGAAATGTAATCAACGTATGTGATTTTTTTAACACCAACAGCTGTAGGCATGAAAGAACTAAGCACACGCAATCACGACCGGCGCGGCGAGTACGGCCGCGAACCGCACGCACGACCATGCGAGCTCCAACCAGCTCGAACTCCTCCCGCTCTCCGACAAATAACGATGATGATGAGTCTACGCCAACGCGATGGCAGAAGTGAATGCCAATCTCGAAGGCCTTGCTTTCGCAAGCAATTACGTCATACACGCCATGTTTGTGCAATACAAATCTCAAAGGCTATGTTTTTGTCAATAGTAAATGCCAACCTCGAAGGCCTTGCTTTCGCGAGCAGTTACGTCATAGACGCCATCTTTGCAATTTGAATCTCGAAGGCCATGCTTTTGTTTGCATCAATTGAAAGATTCTGTTGCTTGCGCCTCTCATGCGGCTAATATTACGGTCAAACAAGGCCAAGCTGCGTGAAAATGCACCATGGCGGCTCTCTTTGGTAGTCACTCGGTCGGCTCCGAGCACACTTCGCGACGTATCATACGGGAACGGGCCGACAGTTACGACGTAACAGCGGGGTTCCCAATACATTGTATCCTATGGGAGCTATGCCGGGACCGGCAGAAAACGACGTAACAGCCGGGAAAACGCAGCAGTGAGGAACGTAACAGCGGGGTTCTACTGTAATATGCGATATATACTACTCGAATTCGATTCGAAATTATTCGACCAAAATCACTATTCGCTTCGAATTCGCTTCGAACCTAAAATTTACTATTCGCACAAGCCTACTAATAATGGTCTTAGGATACTTTGCTATTGACAGCTGTTGATAATATTATTATCATGCACTGAAATGACCTAGAGCAGCATGACCAATCGTTACAGCTGCAAGCACAGCATGGGTTTGCGACATACAAGGAAACTTCGCAAAGATTGTGTTGCAATTTTTATGCGTAGTATGTCGTGTGAACTTACTTGATCATTAGTGCTGTATTGATCGTACTTTTTATATCAATAGTGTGTATCTATTACCCGTGTCACACGGGCGCGCAAAAAGTCTTTTACGTAAGCGGACTTTTAATATGTTGAAAGACTTTTTATGAAGAGGCGTTCCCTCGCAGTCACACGGCACCGACGATCTCTTTTTAGAGGTTCCTTCCGAATGCGCTACCGAAAGAGCAGCGCTGGCTTTCAAAACAGAAGCAGCGAAAAGAAAATTCTGTATCTCGACAGAAGATGTCCAAATTTATTGTGTGGCACGTTTGTTGACATAAATTTAACAATTGAAAAAAAAAAAAAGATTCACGCAGTAGTATCTGAAGAAGCATTTGCACAACTGGCGGCCTTTATATATTATTGTGGCAACAGTGGGCTTCTGTTTTCCTCGTTAGCGCTCTTGTCTGCCTCGCCATGGATGACCGTACGGAGGAAAAGTGACAATTGCAAGTCTTGTAGCGTACCATCTCTCCCTGGAAAACGAGGGAGACGCGGCGAGCAGACGCGGCGACGGGCTGATTGCACACCGGCGTTCGCCTTTCCGCGCTCACTCGCGACCATGCTCACGTCTATGCGGGTGGCCATAACCCCAACCCGTTCGCCCTGTTTACGAGAGTACACAAAAAATAAAGTTTAGCTGGTTTTCTTACGCTGCTTAGGACAATGAAATTTATTTTTATGGTGAGCCCAAGCGACACCGTGATAAAGAGTTGCAGATTTTTTTCACCACTTCATAAATGCTGGCGCCCACTGGTTTCGAGGCTACTCCTTTACCGCCGTGAAAGAGAACGTCGAATGCCATTTCCAGAAAAGACCGCTTCTGAAAAGGAGATCGCTCTCTGTCGTGTGACATTGCGCGGAACTCTTTTTCGGAAAAGTCTTCTTGCTTAAAAGACTTTTGGTAGGGGTGTGCGAATATTCGAAATTTCGAATATTTTTCGAATAGTGCTTGCTATTCGATTCGATTCGCACTGAAATTTTACTATTCGAACTTCCCAAAGACAAATGCAGTCAACGTCCGGTTGAAAGTGACCCCTTCAGATTTTTAATATGCTTCACCTCATTACACTCTCGTATTGCGGCAAAGCTACCTTTCAAGCTCCGTTACGGTCGAACTAAGCCAGGAGACAAAGTCCGGTTGGAAATGGTCCCTAGATTTTTAATATGCTTCGCCTCATTACACCACCGTATTGCGGCAAAGCTGCCTTTCAAGCTCCGCTACGGTCGCGAATGTATTAACTCAAGAAAACGCTGGTTCCAATATGGAGATGAAAGATGTGGCAGAGTTGGGGACTCAATTAATGCTGTTTTGGACCTGAAATTTGGGCAGGAAGTACGAAAAATCAGACGCCGAAGCTTTTTAGCATCCAAAATTTCAGATGTTCTTATATATCGACGTCTATGAGGCAGATTTGGGACTCCGGACTTGAAGGGAGCACACCCTTGTCCGCCACATCAGTTGGCCTTCCACAGAAGTTGAAAGAGGAGGAGAGGCTGAGGAAATGGCATCTCTGCCTATCACATGTAAAGTGTTGTCGGCAACCCTTTGGTTGCACCAAATCATGTAAATAAATACAATTCAGCCTCTACATTGCCTCACTCTTGATAAGACAACTATGAAACACCACCCCACCAGTGCTTCATCAACCTAGCAAAAAGAAACACTTTCATGTTGCTATCTCATAAGAACATGCTTAGGAATCCTCTCTAACTTTTTCTGTAATTTCACTTCGAATTATTCGAAAAATGTTTGAGAAATATTCGAAAATTATTCGAAATTATTCGATTCGATTCGCACTCAATCTTTATTATTCGAATTCGCTTCACACCCAAAATTTTGCTATTCGCACAGCTCTATTTTTTAGTGTCCGTGTGACACGGGTATATGGTGCAATCAATGGGTTTGATAACGATTCAACTGTCAATTACATCGTCAGTATTGATAGATTGCCGAGTTGCTTGCTTTGTCAGGAAACTAACATCATCAGGTGACTGAAATCCTTTCTTTTTTCTCCTCTTAGACTAAGCCTGTACAGACAGCTGTAGAAACGTTTGAGTCCGTTATTGACTCTGAAAAGAAGATGGAGCAGGTCAAAGCTTTGCTTCAACAGTGGATTAACACAACCAATGGTACGTTTTTCGCATAATTTGTGGAATGGCCTTTGGTGCTGTTCAGAGTGATAAGCTTGTCGCACATTATAGCGAATTATCAGTTATAACGAAGTAAATTAAGAATAGGCTTGTCTTAGACACAGTGTTACAAATAAACGTTTATAACGAATTTTCAGATATAACGAAGTTATTTTTGTGGCAGATGTGACTGTTATAATGAGGTTTGAGCGTAGTTGTTTCACTGACACTTGCTGCCTTCCGTGTTTAAAGTCATCACGAAATTATGCTGAATGATTCATGCATGCCATAGCATTTGGCGTTTATTGTTTCAGCTGTTCCGCGCATCTGTGAGTGCAAGCAACCAAAACAATTGAGAACCATGACCTGTCACACTAGCGTGCTTAGCTGCACATATCGTTGAACAGTGTGCTTAATAAACACGTTAAGTGCACTGGTACTTTCGGGCACTTCTAATGGGCTTTTTCCAACTGAAGACGTGCGAATGGTAGCTATGCACCAAGTGGCTGGAATAAAACATGAATAGCGAAAACTTTAACGGGATAAATACTATTTGTTTTTCCATGCTTGCCATTTCACACTGACATGATTTCAGCATTGATTCCAGTACTCTGCATGGATGTCAAGTATTGGTGCTATAGAATGCCTACCAATTACCCACTTAGGAAAAAAAAACTTGTCACGTTTCTAAGCCATTGACCTATTTACTTGCAGAACAGGTTACATTGAAGGTCAACAAAGTGCAGTTGGCTGAGCGTTGGCAAAATGTGTGCACAACAGTGTCGTGTGAGCAAGTTTGTTTAATTACACTTTCATCTTCGTAGATTCTGTTCTAAATTCGGATGTGGTAGCGTGGACGAACGTCCTGTGCAGCATTGTCCATGAGAGAAACCTGGAAATGCTAGACGTTCTACTCAAGTTCTTTCACAGGTGAGCAGTTTGTGGACAACTCTTCTATATGTGCTTGTTATATAAAAGTTGGTTATCGGGAGAGTACAGAAGCCAAAAGGTGTACTGGACATTGTAATTGTAGTACAGTCGAACTGGCATATATTGAACCCACTGTAGTGGGGAAGAGAGACAGCGAGACAGCATCGAGTAGGAGTGGAAGAAGACCAAGACGAAGAGCCGAGAGCGCGCGTGACAAAGGATAGGAGTACTATGCGGTGAATACACCTTTCCAGGAAAAATCTGCACTGCCGCAAAGCCCCACTTCAAGGTTAAATGAACATATTACCCTCATATTGATTAATTATCTTTTAAGTTAAAAGGATCATTATACGGGCTTATATTACCGTTATATTAACGTATTTTACCGGTTATCACTAGCATCCTATTGAAACTAGATCCTGCCCTCCCGTGATCTGAAGTTGCTTCCACTTTACTACGAACCAAAAAAGTAACATTCACACATGCCTTGTTCCGATCTTTAAAAATATTGTGCAGGTTAGTTGGGTCATGACAAAGATGCTAATTTTTTTTCATTATATGTGATATAAACTACTCGAACTATTCTATTCGAAATTATATCCCTAGTCATGACCATACAGAGAAACAGTGTAGCCTGGAAAGCCTGGAAGGAATTGGATTTTTGCATGGAGTTCAAACTAGGGATGGGCAAATATTCGGCCACTTTGGATATGTGAACTCGCTTCGACACGAATTTAGATTATTCGAAATATATGTACATTTGAATGCGTGTAACCCCCTGCAAAGGTGGTTTCACTGCAGCGTAGGTATGTTTGCCGTGAAACCACTCATTCAGGGGAAACTTGCATTGCCGCGAAGCCACACTTCACGGTTAAATGTCCATATTAACTTCACCTCCATTATTTTTTAAGTTTAAAAGCGAGTAATAGTAATTTCTAAAACTTGCTGTATTGTACCAGTTATAACTTGCACTCTACTGCTATACAAATCTTGCTACTATTCAAAGTTGCTTCTACCTCACTCTGAACTTAAAAAGTGACATTCACACATGACGTGCCTTGTTAGTTGGGTCATGTCAAAAGTGCTCATTTTCCTTAACAATATGTTATAGAACTATTCCATTTGAAATTATTCGACCAAATCACTATTCGCTTCGAACCTCAAACTTACTATTCGCACTGATGGAAATTCAAAGGGAAATGAAATTGGGGTGAAAAGGTAATTTACCACAGCTGGGAGCCTAACCAACACTGTCAGCATTACGTCTGCAGTTCTTTTTATCGTTTGAGCTACTACCACTGCAAGCCATTCTCCCAGCCGCTTACTTGTGTGTTTGTGTATGCACACAGCAACCTACGTTTAGCACAAAAATAGTTTACGTCATGGTCTGTTGTCTTTTAAATGCAAGCTACGTGACGTCAGTCTCTCTCCTCCGCTTCGTACAAGGGATCCATCTTCACTTTCATGTTGCTTGCATTCTTTCAGGACCGTCCAGAAAAACGGGGCCCAGCTTTGGCAAGACACGTACATGAAAGTCGTCAACACTGTGCAAGGCGAAGTCCTTCAAGTGTTTGGGCACTTCATGAAAGTGCCGATATTTTAGAAAAAAAAAAAAAGAGGCAATTTTACTACTGCTATACGCGCCGGCTGAGTTGTCTGCAGCCACTTATTTTTTCTTTTTTTTTTCTTTTCTAGTTTTACACACACACTTTTTGCACTGTTGCAGGCATTTCAACAAATGTTGCTGCAAGAACGAAAAAAAAAATGCTTGTTTTGAAAGGCCTAGTGTGAAATAGAGAACTTGTTATAACTTTACAACAAAAAAAATGTCTAAGCTTTCATATGTCTGTCTTTCTTGCTTGTTCTTTTTTTTTTTTTCGCACAGCTCATCCCCGTTGAGTTTTTAAAAGACAGTGTGTTCTGGAGCGAAAAAAGGCGCTGCTGCTGTTTAAAAACGGGTATCCTTCATCACATTTTTCAATGCTGGCTGTTGACAGACTGAATGAAGGTGAAATGCGTTTTCCTCGAAGCATTCCAAACGCATTCTACGTTGCTTGTATCATTGAGGCTCATGTACTGAATAACCAGTGTTCGAGCCAAAGTAACACTTCCTGCTTACCATGAGTAGCATTTTTTCAGTAGTGGAATTGGAAGCATTTCCATGCAATTAACATGAGTCTGTGCAAAGCTTTTACTTTAAAGGCCAACTGCAACAAAATTTCACTTTGTCGAAACTCTTTATGAGCGAGTCGTTACGAGTCATACTAACGACACTCGTTCCCTATGTCATATTTTTACATAAATAGCGACTTACGGCGCTTGCCTGCACTTCTCACTTTTACTTAGTCTACATGTATTAGTGCGTGCAAGTAGTCTTGTCATGCAAGACGTCACTTTTGGCCTCAGTTCTGATGGGGCAATTGCTGGTTTTAAAGGTTCGCATCACAGCCATCACAAAAATTTTCAGGCAAGCTGTAATCTCTTAGGTTGGACATACACGTCGCCTGTAAACCAACTCCGGTTGGCGAGATTCATTGCGACTATCGTGTGCTGCACACATTAGATGCCCTGTACGCGTGAGCTCATTAAACTTTTCATTGAAGTGCCTCTTGCTGATCAAACGCATTGAATTGAAGTGGTAACATCTTGTCGGAATTCCAGCAAATGTGCACGTTGTCGATTATGTGACGTCATACGGGACACATGTTCTCGGTGGAGCCCGGCATATAACACATTTGTGCTAAATAAGCACGTCGCAGTATTGTTCAGTGTGAGTATTCTAGTAGATCACTGGAGATATGTGGTCAAAACACAGCAGTTTAAATTTCAAGCTATACCCAATGGCACTTTCACACACATACTCTGGCTCTGCAACTTTGATTGCATAGCCATGAAAAGTTGTCACCGAGTTTAGGTCATGCTTTTGTCAAGCGTCACGGCCTGAGAGCATTAATGGGAGTGTTCTTTTTTTTACCTCGGTTTTGGTATAAAAAGTTGCAGAAGCACCCAAGTCTTCTTACTTTCAATGAATGCAAAAGTCTGGGTGTGGCGACTATATCGACGTACATGCCATTTTGACATCCATGTCATGTGACATTATGACATGATGTCATGATGACATCATGTCACTTTGTTATGTGATGACGTCATGAGTCGCTTTGTCACTTTCATGGGGTCACTTTGTTACGTGACGAGGTCATCACTTGGTCACGCAAGTTTTTGTGCTATCTGGTAGTAATGCCACTTGCCAGGTGGACGCTGGATTTTTCACTTTATGGGGCATGTAATGCTTTCACGTTAAAACTGGATATTTTTATGAGCATTCCATGACACTCCCACTCATATCCGAAATGTGACAATTTGCATGAAGGCTCCTCTATAGCTGCGCAATCTGAAACTAGGCTTTTATGCAGTCTAAAATTTTGTTGCAGTAGGCCTTCAAGTGCTGCCCATTGACTAAAATTTGACTGGAAAGTCGGAAAATAAGCAAATCTGCTCCGTAGGTTAGCTGCATAGAGCCTCGAATTAGTTTGGCTGGCGGACTTTGAGGGATTTGTTCTGACGTACGCACGGAACACAGTTATAGTATTACCGTATAACGGAGAGGTGGGAATGTGTTGTGACGGGTTTTTAAAAAAGGGCCAGCGTGTTTGTAAACATTTTTGCAGCGTGAAACTTTGGCACTGAAGAGGCCAGGCCACTCAAGACGACGTTACGCCGGAAGATTGTTGCGACAAAAAGTTTGATGCATTATGAGTTGATCAAAACGGATGTCAGACGTTCTTATGACATGCTTGGTGTCACTGTAAGCAGCAACACTTCGCATTTGAGCAAAGTATTTTTTGTTAGAGCGTGTTATGGTCATTGAAAGTGTACGTTGTGCAGTGCCCGGTGGTGAAATTTTTCTGTTTGTCCTGAGTGTTTTTTTAAAGCTCGGTACATTATTTACATTTTTTTTTATCAATAACCTCGTTCACTTGTGCCGAGGAGTTATGTATCCTGCTGTCTCTGCAGGATGACACGTCACAGAGCTCAACGTCACGAGTGCTTGTTGTTTGAAGAGTTTGGTTTAAAGGAATTCTACGACTTCAGGAGGCTTTTTTTTATGCTTTGTCCTCATAGTAATAAGTTACGTGCATGGCGTTATATTTATTCATATATACATTATTTATGTATATTACTGCTTGGACACTGTTAAAAACCAGTTTAACGCACTTGTGAAGTATGTATGAAACACTTTCTTGTCCTTATAAAAATAAAACGATTTTCCAATTTACATGGCAGTGATGTCTCTGCTTTCCAGTGCACTGATGATCCGTGCTGAAACGCTCGCAACAGCTTACGAGCACAGCCAAATACTGTTATTGAAATGAGACTCTTGTACAGATGCACACCAGCAATATCACTACCTTTTGACATTTGAGCCTGCCTTACAACTGATAAAAAAACACCCCTTTAAATGGATAATAGCATCACAGCCATTCCTAGAAATACCGTCAAACATAGATGTCTCAAACTCTAAGCGTACACGAAATTTTTTGGAGCTATGTTAATTCAAAATACAATATATGCCTATCTGAAGCGTCTCGGACAACCTCCAATGTCGTTTCCGTTTGAAACCATGACTTGTTTTGCTCATCAATACACAGCTCATAGAGTTTCTTACAATAATACCTAGAGGGGAATCTGGCGCTAGTGTGGACGCAGGCTCCTTGACCGGTGCTTCAACCACCATGGGAATGATGGGAAGTACAGGCTTCTGATCTGCTTCGGATGGATTAGGTTCTTGAGATTCGCGACGCTTGTTTGCCGAGTGTAAAACAAAGTGATATGAAGTTATTTCCAATTAAAACTTGCTTCATTCTTTTGTATGTAAAACTTATTGCAAAAAGTTTGCATGACCGTGAGATGGAACTGAAACCTGGACAAATTCAGCCACCAGGGTATGCATTGCTCTGCAATTGTGTTCCAGATTTGGCATCACAATATAATGAATTATTTTCTTTACAACACTTAAAACAAGCGCACTTGTCTTTCCCTCGAAAGTACGCATTTTATATTTATGGAAATAACAGTAGCATATTGAGTGAGAAACACTTAACGTATCATCTGCTGCGATGCCAGGTGCGTCTGCCCCCAACGCATCTTTTGTTTTGTTGTGAAGTCAGAGGAGCGTGGCGGAGCGTCTTCTTAGCTTCGCTGTCGTTTTGCAGTCGATTTGAAAGAGATTTAACAAGCAGCAGTTATCACAAAACGTGAACTCTGCAATTTCCTGCACTGGCATGGGACGCTACATTTATGCGCAGCGGTGAGTGCACGACGCTTTGCTAAAACTGTCATATACAACCTGTAAAGCTACAACATCGCAGCAAACCAAGAGATCTAGCAGTCTTCAGCCTCTTTGAACAACAAAGGCACTGCTTGAGTGCTTTGCAACGCACCCCACTACCCAGGCCTCGATAACTTTATGTTTTGCTCACATACACTCTACTTCACATCATATTTGAATTATTGGTTGTGTTGGCCTTGTAAATCGCATCCTCATGTCAAGTCCCTTCTGTAAGGCTCTGTGTGCTTCTTGAGGGTAAAATAATTAAGAACATTAAAATCTCGTATTTGCATTTGTTTCTTTAAGGTCGTGTTAAAGACATTAAAACTTTACTTACTATATTCGTTTTTAATCCATGCCCCCTCGTGGACCGCATGTATTGGACCGGGAGGCCTTTCCCTCCCTTCAAGTAGCGAGTCTTTTTTTTCCCTAAAACGAATGGCCGCAGGCAGTGTGCACTACACGGCAGTTCTCTCTGTCAGTATTCTTAACTGCATTATACGACTGCACTGCGGTGAAGCTTGCAAACACAAATCCTTCATTACGAAGTGGAAATAAAATCTCTGATGCGCGAGTCGCCCATATTTTGAGATGCGAGCTTTTCTGATGTTCCTCAGTGGCTTGAGCTGCCTTTCGCGCTCAATATGCTGTTCGATGGCTTACACGAGAACAGTGCCGTGTTTTTTGGCGTGAATAGTTCCAATGACTCAAGCCATTGACTACAAGTTAGGAGAAACACATTTGTAGGAACGCAGTGGAGCGCTCGATTGATTGAATGTGTAGGTGAATGGGAGTTCCACATTTACACGTAGTATGGCGCTTTCGTTGTGCATGCGATTCCCAAGGCGATGATACAAGTGTCCAATATAGCGAATAACTCAATATATCCATATTCGACTATATCGTCATGCAGTCGTGACAGTACGTGGCACAAAGGTAGTGGCTTTGCAAAACTAAAACAAAAAGAATTGACAGCTGAATGTGAACTAAATGTGTACTGAATGTGTACTTCAAAAGGTACGAATAAGCTAATATTGGCACTTCAAACAAGATGGAAGTAGAAGGGTGCATGTTTCAAGACATGGCAGATTTAAAGTTGCACGAGAACTACATGCTCTGAATAGCCACAGCACTTGGTTTCTTTTTTTTTTTTTATGCTGCCCCGTAAACTGTAATATTGTGACTGAGGCAATGTCGAGCTTCTTTCATTCAGTGATGCTTAAAGACTGTCTCGCAAGTTTTGACGCATGCCACAGCCTCATGAGCCATTGGCTTGGGAATGGCAGTCGTGTAAAAGCAAGCACAAACAAACAGGTTCATTCGATTCACCTGCACCACTCTGAACCTAATCGCATTGGGACACGGTAAGTTCAGTGTGCAGCTTGAATTCAGTGGTGTAGGCACAAAGCAATGCCAGAAACAAATGCTGAGGTGCTGACGAGGTGTGGGCCCTCTGTTGTGTCCACTTGGCGTGCTCTGTCTGCACAAGTTATAGAGGCCATTTGCAGCACGTGTAGTTGATCCCTAAAGTGTACAGGCCCCACCCCCCCATGTTGCGTACATGCAGCATTTGCGCGTAAGTGGGGTTCAAACAGCACCTACACCCACGTGCTGCACTGCTGCAGTTTTCTGTGTACTGAGGGGTTAAGACCAAGTGGCTTCTTAATAAATTGTTTGTTTTCCTGTAATAAACTTCTGTTGGCAGCAATTCAGCAGCTTTTGTTATCATCTCGTTTGTCCTTGTGCCATACATGTCATGGTGTGAGATACAGCATACTCTTTAGGTAAGGACACTAGAGAGACACGATCAACCAGATAAAGTGACAACGCCACAAGCCAGTCGGTCCGTTGATGGCAGTGGATACATATCGGCAGGATGAACTTCACGACAAAGAGGCATTGCTGTAGCAACCGGCGCTTCGGAAGAAGTCTGAATTTCCTAATGAGTGAACATGGCTATGGCACACTTGCAACTAAAGCTGGAAACACATGCCACGTTTCTTGCGAGCAAAAAACACGGCATGTGACAAACGGCGGCGTTGCCGCCGACCACTACAGTTTCTGTAGCAACAGTACATAAAACATTTTCTGTCTTGTTATGTTATCCCACCAACAGGTAACCACTGCCGTCACCGGACCAACGGGGCGCGTGTTGTTTTTACTTTATCTGGTCAAATGCACCTCGCAAGCAAGCAGAGATGTGTCCCCACATAAAGAATGTATATATGTTACACCATGGTCTGCGCCTACACGTGCTGTTGCAGCCTTCATCAGCCTGAGAAATCCATGCAGCACATCCAGACAAGTATTCAAGACGTAAATGAACAAAGAACGGGAGAAGGAAGAAAGGGCAAATGGGTCGATTGCTTGCAAGCACACTCCACTAGGAACGTGCTTGCTTACAAAGGACACTGGACAGATATTTCTTTCTGAAAAATTTTAATATCATACACTTTTTTTTTCTTTCTTTAACAAGGCGCAGGAATATGGCTTTTCAACGTCCAGGATCAGACTCCGATGCGAAACGTGAACCGTGTCTTGGCCAGGACATGTCAAGCTTCAATTTCACAGCAATTTGTTAACTGTACATAGTGTTTACCCCACAACAAAAACAGCGGGCACAGCAATGCGCACAATTCACACAATATGCACATAGACACCCGATACTTAATTGCTTTTTTTTTCTTTTTATACAGAAATTAATGAAAAAGGGACAAATGCTAACCATGCACACAAAAAGCTGTTGATATTGAGATAAAAGACATCCTCACCTAGCATCGCTTTAACTTTTTCACTCGACCCACTGAGAACATTGCCCCTATTATAGTAGTATGGAATTAAAATATCGCCCTGCAAGCTTTGCGGGAAAAAAAAAAGAAGTATGAAATATGGCCATTGTGACAAACGTTTCTTTCATGCATACACCATCAACACTGACGAAACAACGTTTTTTTAACAAGGTGCACATATTTTTTTATCATTTTCATTGGAGAATGGCTTTGCATGCTATTTCCATCCAAAAGTGCTAAATGAACCTCACAAAATCCCCCAAAAGTTGCTCCACTGCCACAGGTGAGTGCAGTCTCACCGGAACACTTTGGCAACCTTTAGCCGGACAAGGTTTCTTCAAGAACTGAAAACAGTACGAACATTTTGCCGTTTACTCGTCTGCCTTCTGAGCAATGGAAGAGGAAAGTGAAGGAGCTCGGGGAATAGTGTGCCATTCTCCTCGCCTCCTATTTCGAAAGAGTCAAGAGCCGAATCTCATCACTGCCTTGTTACCGCCAAACGGAAGTGACTCCCATAGAAATCAACGCGCGTGCAGCTATGTACATAATGCTAAAGTGGCTGGTGGCACAACACGACTTTTTTTTCCCACCCTCTCTCCCTCTTTTTTTTTTTTTTAAGCTTCTTTTGAGTCCCTTGTTGTCCGCACGCGCAACGCCCCCACCTCGGGTCTTGTGCGCGCGGCGGCCGCAGTCACTTGGCGCTGAACGTCAGCACATACTTCACGGTGTACGCGAATGCGGCGAAGCCGACGATGACGAAAATGTTGGCAAGGGTGCTTCCCAACAGGCCGTACCCTTGGTCGCCCAGGCTGCTGCCCGACAGGCTGCGCTCGGCCAGGTACGCGTTTTGCGCCTCCACTTCCGTTTTTCTCTTCTGTATCTGCTCCTTGATTTCCTGCGCAGACGTTCAAATTGGCAGTGTCACCCTCCAAATTTTAGTCCAAATCAAAAGACACGAGAAGGAAGTGTAAGTAATGCTGACGGGCGAGTTAGGTGAATGGTTCCCGGCTCACATTGCCAGCACAATCTAAACGAGACGCGAAGAAAAGGCGTAGGCCCCACAAACACTGGACCATGGCTGAAATTAACGCAAGGCTACGCAAGCAAGACCCATAAAATGTAGCATCGTTATGGTTCTCGTCAGCTCAAACTCCCACTAAATGTAATTCCTGATAAATGTAACATGTTTTCCTGGTATGAAAAGTGCAATGCAAATTGTTAACTGAAAGACAATTCGTCATAAGAGAAAAAAATAAACATGCAAGCAATGGTACACCTTGGAACATGTGGTTCCTAAGTTTCATCACATTCCAGACGCAACGCAGATCTTGCCCAGGACTGCCATCCATTAAACAAATAAGGCATTATTATTACACTCATGAAATTGCAAAATGATTTCATAAAGCCTTTTTATAAAAATTCTGAAATGCATCTTGTATACATCATACACATTAAAAATACGTCTTCTTATGACTAGAGAAAATATGAGGAGCGGCACTTGCGCATTAGTTGTTTCAACCTACAGACCCACCAAAAAGTGTTCTCACACGTGACATCTTTATGGCTTCAACCTGGGAGAATGTAAAAGTGCTTTCAAAAGCCGACTTGTAGACCGGTACCACATAATGGGTTTTCAATATTTCTATTACTTTCAACCGCACTGCAACCATGAGCATTCCATCACACAACTGGCCTCACAACGCCTCATTTCCTTCGTTAACATGTTTCGCTCAAGCTTAAAAGAGTGGAGAGCACAGGATGCCAGATGGCAATCGCAACAATATACAGATTCTGTACAAAAACCTCAGTGGGCTTCCACTTACCTCAACCAGGTCTGGAAACAACTCGCAAAACATTTCATCTTTCAAGTTGAACTCTAGGCTTTCCCTCGCAAGTTGCCTCTTCTGCAATAAGAAAAAGAAATATAGAAGGAACACTGCTGATTTCACGAGGTATCATTATGTCGGTGCGTTATTACACAACAAGCTTGCGCTCTTTGATAGCAAAAATAAGGAGAACAGGCTGGTCGACTCACTTCTCTGTCGGTCGTGTCAATACTTCCCAACGTCGGGTTTTTTTCCACCTGCGAGCATGGAGAAATGCAAGTAGCAGTTGATGGCACCGAAAGTTACATTCAGGCAAATTCCACTAGTTGACCTAATACTCATTCTTTTTTATTTGCTCCATTGAAGCACCTGCACTTGAAAGCCTGTTCGATATTCCTAATACACATTTTAATGTGTAGTGTGTGACAGCTTGCCGGAGGACTTAGGTTGACCCTTTCACTACCGTTGATGAGTATACTTGTCATGAGATATTGCAACAAAATGACCGATGACGACTATACTCGACACCAACAAAAATCGGCCCTACACGGAACCAATGAAGACTACACTCGTCATACTTGTGTTTCTTGACGCTAGATGGCCACACTTGTCCACGTTGGGCCGTTTGTGCCATTTTTCATTGTGTTGCCATGCGGCGAAGCCACCTTCGAGTTATAACTTAGAAGAACAGACTGTTGGGCGAGTTGGTAATGCATTCTGTAAAAACTGCGCGAAAAACGTGGGCAAAGGTAGAAACTGACGACACAAGCGCATACTAACAACTGAAGGTTAGTATGCGCTTCGAGTTATCTTTTTTTTATGCGATTAACGAAATAAAGGAACACTGAATTGAAAGAATGGTACCGTTTTATTCATAAAAAAAAAAGCTCTACAAATAGAGTGAAAAAAATTTTTCAGTAATTTTGGCACGTTTTTCTTCTTCCTTGCGGTAGCGAAAGGGTGAAAGGGGCCCTGCGACACAAATTAAGCATGTGGTTTTTATCACTCTTCTGGTACTGCGGAATGAACTGATATCCTAGGACAGGTGGTGATGCCGAAAAGAAGGTTATTATTTAAACAGAGAAATCACTTTGATTTCAAACTACAGCGACGCACAACAGCTGTTTTCGTGATTGGAAATGACAGTTCATCACATGGCAGTGACGGAAATGGCTGGGCATTTTGATTGGCTTGACATGACACATCACATGTAATATTCATATGATCCCAGCCAGGCCATGCTACTGCACGCTAAAAATTATAAGAACATTCTTTTATACTTCCTCAGTTCCTAAACAATTTCCACTTTTAAATATGAAATTCTGATAACAATTGCAAAATGACGCTAGGTGCGCTGCGCAACAGCCACTACGACATGAGACTTCTCGTATGTCTCTGTAAGTGGCGCGTAGTGATTAGAACCGATCACAGACGACAGCGGCAGAGTGAAATGCAAAAGGGGACGCTTTTTTCTCATCGTGTGCAGGTGTTCTGAAATTTGAAGACTAGTAAGTTCATTTCCGGTGCACAAATTTTGATCATTCTTTTTGCTTTCATCTCAGTATTCAATACTGCATGCACTCCAGTGCTAGAAAATGCAGATGAATAAACATTGCAGGGCTCCTTTAACTACTCCAGAATTACCAGTCGAATTTGCCATCCGATTATCAGCAGTGCTGTTTCATGAACATTATCAAGTGGGAGCCTGTCTTTTACCATGAAGCTTAGCAGGCCAGTCAGGATGGTGGCGACGGACCATGCGGGGTTCCAGCTGTCTGGATGGAAGTCCGAGATACTGAGGCAGAGGCGCGTGTTGCACTTGAACCGGCCGCTGGGGGTGATCATCAGGATGCTGGGTGGCTTAAAGGGGAACTCGGCCGGGAACATGAGCTTCCCGTGGTAGATGCCATCTGCGATGCAGTGAAAGCCGAAACTGCATTTCTAACGACATTCCCAAGGTATTAGAATAAAAGCTTGAGCGAGTTGGTAGTGGTACATACTCGTAAATGTGTGCGCTTCACAATGTTTGGATGATCGAAGAAAGGAGTAGATGGGACGGGTACAATGTGCAGGCACCCCGAAGCTTTATCTCAATTCATGTTTATTACGCTTTACACATGGATGCAAGGTAGCTAAACTAATCATGGCTCAATGCGATAGGTGGCTGGCTCCCTGTTGTTTTCTTCTTATGTGGAATGCTTCGATTATTTCTCATACCATCTGATGCCGAAGTTGCGCAAGGACCATGGTGTCCTTGAAAAAATGCGTACAACCACATTTGCTGCAGTGGGCATCGAGTGCACCTGTCCTGTCTACTCCCTTAGTCTGTCGTCCAAACATCATGAAGTGCACACATTTACAAGTATAAATCCCAAGGTACTGTTTACAGTCCCCATGCCACTTCATGAAGGGCCCCCGCGTACAAGACTGGAGCATGGTGAAAATGGCTTGTAGTCCGTGCACACTGCCAGCATTTTCAAATTTGTAACGGGCAGAAGGAAAGACGGATCCATGCAGCAATACTTGAGTACGGGATCAACAGTAGTCTAACGAGAGATGTCACTGGAGCCAGTGCTTTGACGACGAGACTTCTCTTCACCGTGGCAACAAATGCTTTTCTTGACGACGTTCACATTCTTTGCATTCCCTCACCTCCCAATAAGGGAGGAGAATACGCAAGTGCAAAATCATACCATGAGAGGTCTTAATGTGAAGTGCACAAAAACAGAGCAAAACAACAAGAGAATGGAGGAGGCTATATTTGGTCACAAACTAAGAAAAAATGTCAGCTTTGCCCACACAACCCCAGGGCGCATGCCCTCCAGCTATGAAAGGCGGTCGTGCTATCTGGTTTCCGCTTGAACCATAAGTACTTTTCCTTGGCTAATGTAAATACTAACGCATATTAAGAGTTAAAGGTTCATCATTACTGGCTAAAACATTACATTTGGCTGAGCAGCGATGTTGGAATCCCTGATAAAATTTACCAGGACGTTCAAGTTTCCTACCTAAAACCACTGACACAAACATGCGACTGTATGGGGAAGTCAACTATCTGAAACACTGGAGAAGTGTTCGACTGACGTGGCAAAAATGAGTAAGTACTATTGGATGGCGCATTCATGCAAGTTCTCTATGAGGGGAACAGCGATGGCTGTGGGCGGAGCTGACATTTTTTCTTGGGTTGCAACCGAGTATAGCAAGGCTGTGCTGCCATTTCATCAAAGACATTAGGAAAAACACATGTATGTGTGGCAAATTATGAGCAAAAATAGTAATTTCGTGGCAGGGTTCTCACTTGTCCTAAGTCCTGGCCAAAAGCGAGGTGTTTTTCTCAACAGGAGAATGCAGCGTGGACATAGGCCACATTCCAAGAACAAAACGCATAAATTGCCTATTTATAGTAAAATTACCCGGAGGTGCAGCAAACATGCTACACATCACTGATGTGCATGGGATGCAATGTTTCACAAAAGCCTGGTCTGCACATTTGGCAGGGCCTTTTGACAGAAGCAGGCTTTCCTGCCATTATCTATACGTCCAATAGAAGCGCTATGGTGATTTTGAAATTCTGGTTAACTCAAGAAAGCCTCAATATTCTGGTTTTCCAGCCATGTCATCAATGTGCATTGCAGTCCTCATGAATTTCCAGTGAGCCAAGCAAAGATTCTGTTTTGTAGGAGCTCCTTTTTTTAAAGCAACACTAAAAATAATGGACGCCAGAGAATGGACTGTAAACGAGAATCAGCTGAGAAAATGGACAGCAGAGAAACAACACTCCCTTCAGTACTTAAAGCAGCTTGCAGGGCTAGTTAGAACACTGAACTTTGATGCATTTCAAGCGCTTAGGCAAAATAGGAAGCATTCTTACTGTCCCTTTTTTTTTCCGTGTTTGCATGTTTTTTTTTTTTCCTATTTCACCTAAGTGCTGGAAATGCATCAAAATTTCCTTCAGTGTTCTATTACCTTGAGAAACAAGATGAATGTCCACCAAACCAAAGTAACTAAAGAACGAATAACACAGAGGAAAAAAAAAAAACAGACATCTATCTGTAATTGCGTGCAAAGACTGCAAAATGAGCTTACCTTCGTATGGCGTGTTCTCTGGCCCTCGTACGACATAATGCCTGCAACAGAAAATCAGCAGCTAAAAGCACCTGTGATCAATTTGCTGCCAAGATCTTGACAGCAACGCTATAGGGCCAGTTTAAGATAGGGCAGAAACCTCTGAAGGGTGATTGCCTCACAAATGATGGTTTCCCAGTAAACATGGCAAGATGTGCTGTTAAGTCCCCTTATTGATTAGCTCAATCGGTTGATGCTGGTTAGGTTAGCTCAATTGGCTAACGTGTGTGTGTGTGCAGCAACTGATTACACTGCCCCCGAGATTGGCCCAGATCAGAAACCACAGTAAGAACCAGTGCACGACTGTATACTGTGCTTCAGTATCAGGACCAGCTCACGCCAAGAATATTGCGAAGACACACACAGAGCAGTGGTATCATTATCGGCTCAGCTTTGATAACACCGTCTCAGGCACTGACTACCATCAGAAACCACGTTATACCGTGCATTGACATCAGGGTTGGCTCAGCGCAGCATAACTGATCTGACAAATCGTCAACTAGGTCTAGATATGCTGAATGAACTTTTTTCCCTCTTTTTTTGTGATTATTAGGCTACGCATCGGGTTAAAATCCGTTGGCGACCCATTAAAAATGGCACAGGCGTCAGCATCAGCTTTGATGAAACTGAATCTGTGATCGGCATGCATTAGGAACCACATTAAAAAAATGACCACGAGGACACAGCGATCACTCACATCAGTATCGGTTCAGCTTTTATAACATCGGATCTGGGATCGGCTCTGTTTAATCAAGGAGATAGCCGTCCGCTCAAAGTGCGGGCGAGAGTGCAAGAAGCGTTTTTTTTTTTAAATGAAGTGACAAAACACGAACGCATTGCGCGTTTCATCGCAAGCTGGTTGACATTGAGAATATACCAACGGCGTATTGCAACACAACTGCCTCCAAGCGCCACCAAACGAAGTTTTTGTTTAGTCATAACAACTCTCAGAAAAATTAAAAAAAAAAAAAACTAAAGTTACGGCAAACACGGAGGCGGTCTTCTTTCCACGAATTGTCGACATGCGAATCACGTCGATTGCTTCGAGAAGGCGCTTTCTCGACTGACTGCTTAAAATGCGCCCGATATACAACTGCCGCACACTGTACTGGCTTAGAATAAATTGACTTACCACTCGAGTATGTTTGATGGCAGGGGGTGAGCTATGATGTAGGGTACCGGATCCCTGACGAGCCGCAGATAATCTTGGCGAAGTCTTTGAGCAGCCGTGTTGTACTTCTTGTTCATCCCAGCTGTCGCGACCTGCGCAGGCCGAGCAACCGCCTTTTGAAACGAAACAGATGTGCGAACGCCGATTCATTCCCATCTCACAAGACAAGGCTGACCCACAAGGGTGATAATCGGCGCACGAAGCATCCGAACAGAAAACACTGGTGCGCTCAAGACGGGCGAAAATTAGCGGCCAGTGGGTGCAAAAACTCGGGCGATTAGATTTCCCGATCACTCCGCGCGCCGCAACTAGTTAAATGGCACGAATTCCTTGGCATGTCCTTATTGTTATTACAAAAACGCAACCTCGGGAAGGTGGAGACGCGAACAGCGCAGGCACAAGAGACGCGACTCCGACAAACGTGTTCACGCTTAATTAATGACGTCAAAAGACGTTTCCCTTTTAAACTTCCGCTCCGGTACACCCGGAACGCGCAGTGTCGCAACAAAATATCGCAGTATAATCCGTGCGAAGGCTAAACGGGGCCAGTGAGAAATGCGTGCACTGCCATACCGAGCAATTTGTACGAAGCAGCTGAAGCTTAGGCGAAAGCGGGTGTCACTGAACACTGCGTCCCACGCTGGCACGCTGCGTAGGTCTACACATCGAAGATGTTTTCGCGACGCCGTAGATCTGAGAACAAACGATTTACACGTCATGAAGTTTGACAAATGCACAGCAGCAGAAACGCAGCACACTGTACGCCATGTTCTGTAGCCAGTTGTCGAAAAGGCGGTTTTGCAAGGACGCCCGAGGCCCGAGCAGTGGGAGAATGAAAATGCTAATATCACACACGCATATTTCACAACCAGTTCTAGTTTAATAAATATCTCTCTAATACGTTTATTTACGTTTTGAGATATAATCATTTATTATCTTAATTGCGTTCTTTACGGATAATTCCTTTTCTGGTGTTTTGGTGGCTTCCGCATCAAGATGGCCGCTGCCGGTAGGAGCATCATAGGAGCATAGTAGGAGCGCGCTGCCAGCTGCGTTCAAATTGTGGTGATCGATTTCGAAGTACTGTGGTAATGTCTGTGGTCACCGACACCTGTACTCGTGTCACTACTGCGTGAATAAAGTGATTCTCGTGTAAACATACGAACACAAGGCGAGACTCAATTGCATTCGTAAAAAAAGCAAGTGGAGTCTGTGACCTGCTGAAGAAGTTTCCAGCGCTGCAATCATGAGGTATTTCCGAACGAAAGCCGATCGCGACCCCACCAAACCACGCGCACACCAGTGCTTCAATCTGGTTAGACCCTTTTGGTTTCTACTCGGCATCGCCTGCGGTATCCTAGCGTGGCGGTACCTCCGCCAGCGCTCGGGCCCGACGGAGAGCTCCGACCCCCACGACATCGCCGTCTTCAGAGACGACGTTTACGAAGGGGCTTTCCTCTTCGTCGCGGTGCTGTCGTATCAGCAGAACGAAGCCCTACGCGACGCCGCTCGACGAACGTGGCTGAAGCGAAAGGTCAAGTACGACCGTCATCGCTTTCCCCTAGTTTACCGCTTCTTCGTCGGCTCTCTCGGCGTCTCGAAAGAGCAACGAATCGCCCTGGAGCGGGAGGCGCTCGTTCATCGCGACTTGGTCCTTCTCGAAGGCGTGCCCGATTCCTTCGACAACCGGACGTTCAAGGTGCTGCAGGCGTTCCTCTGGGTGCACTCGAACTACAAGTGCAAGTTCTTGCTCAAGGTGAACGACAACTCGTTCGCGATGTTGGACCCAATCGTCTCGGAGCTGGGTGAAGCGCGGTTTAACCCGCGAAATAATTTGCTTCTCTGGGGATTCTTCGCGGGTTACGCGCCGGTGTCGCGAAGCGGTCCGTGGGCCGAGCCGGTGTGGTTTCTTAGCGACCGCTACCTGCCTTACCCGTGCGGAGGCGGCTACGTTCTCACCTGGATGGCGCTCGTCTACATCAGCCACATCTGGAAGCTCCTGGACCTGTACGCCAACGACGACGTCGCCGTGGGCGTCTGGTTGGCGCCTTTGACGCTAAACAGGAGGCACGACCGTCGCTTCGACACCGAGCGCGAGTCGCGGGGCTGCTTAAATTCTTACCTGGTGACGCACCAACAGACGGCTGCCATGATGGAGGAGAAGTACAAGAACCTGATGGAACACGGCGTGATGTGCAGAGAAGAGGTGCAACTCAGGATGTCATACGAGTACGACCAGCATGCTCGACTGTCGCAGTGCTGCGTTCGCAATGTCAGCGACATACGAATGCCGAAAGGGAGAGAGAAGGAAAAGGAACAGCAGGGAGGTTGAGCAGGTTAACTGGTTTGCTCCCCTACACAGATGTCAAGGCTCAGCACCTGGAGGGAGGTCTTCAGAGATCGAGCCCTTATTTGGCATGCCGCCTTCTTCGACAGGAAGAGGGCACAGCTGATCAGTTGTCTTTGCCTTAGGACTACATGGCTCACTCTGAAAAGTTCTACTTTCACAACAGCTTCTGTCGTATGTGACTGCCTAGGCAACCAGTAGCAGCCATGCAACTTCAAGAAAATAGCGACCACTGTAGAGAGAAGGCAAAGCTGACAGTGTCGAGAGTCCATCCCTACAATGTTCACTAAGTCTCTCTGCATCAACAATACAGCCAACAACTTCAGCCTTTGAAGGACATTTCTTGCGTCTCAAAAATGCAGTTACTGAAAGGCTTAGCTGCATTTATAACATCTGTGATATGAAGTATGTTTTGGGTAGCATTGCGGTGGCAGTCTGTGGCCACCTGCGCATGTGTATTCAGAGATATAATTTGCCTTTACAGCAATACGTGTTCATATTGCCAGCAGGACGCTCTAGAGACTGTACAAAGGTGGCATCGACCGCACGTCACAAGATGGCAGCTGACTTTTGGGCCCAGTTTGCTATGGCACAATTAATTTGTACTAATGTTCTTTTAGTCACTTTAGGTGTTTCTTGCTCTAATGTGTCGGTCGTAGTCTTGCACATGAGTGAGTGACCAGATTTCTACATAGTTGCTGTACATTTTCACACAACAGTTAGGTCAGTAGAGCCGGTGAAGTTCTGTGTAGGAACGTTTCTCTTTCCCAATGAATTTTTGAGCAAACGTCTGCTGGAAACACAGTGCAAATGGTCAATGATGACTTAGAGCATTGAACAAGTGCAGGCTGAGCGTTTGTTCAGGAAAAAATGCTAATGTGCAAAACAAAGGAACTATGAACAAAGGAAAAAAGCCCAATGTGTGATGAACAAAGAGCACCAAGAACTGTCAATGGAAGTCTAAATTTCTGCAAAAGATATAAGTTGAAATGGAATTTTCCCAGAATTACAGGGAGGGGTTAAATGTTGAATCCCCCCCCGCTTTTTTTTCTGAAAGGAAGAAAAAATATTGAATATATTATCCCACTCATGCGTGTCAGTGTGTTCAAATATTAGGTGTTTGCTGTATGTATCTTATTTACCCATAGTAACACTTAATCATAGTAACTGTTTAGAATGTTCGCAGAGTTGTCTACTACATGTCAAGGCAATCTACTTAAATGTGCAATAGTGGTGGTGTGCAAAACCTTGCTTTTGGTGTCAGAAGCTATATCGTATATAGTACAGAACAATCAAGTGAACAAATATTGATGTGCCCGCTGTGTTCAAAAGTGTACTGTATCGTTCATATATTTGTGTTGTATTATACGCAATGGGGTTATTAGAAATTGACGTACAAGAAAAAATGACGCTAAACTGTGTGAAGAAGAGTTTGAGTACTTGATGTATATTTATCTATCGTGATAAAAGATTTTCTGGACTTGCATTGTAGGAAAAGATAGTGCCGGTTTATTCTATATGTGAAAGTAAACGTAACCATTAAAATGCTTTTTGAGAAGTGCCATCGTACATTTGTTACACATATACATTATTACGCTGAATGTGGGTGCATCAAGGTGTTTGTGCAACTTCGTGGTTATCTTAGACATGGCGAAATGGGCAGTCGTGTGTGTCATTTACAGTCATATGCATGTGATGCTGCAAAGACATGGGATGCCCTGTCTTGTGCCCCAGTGTTTGCTGTTCATGGAACATTCGATGTCTGATATCCTGCTCACGAAAAATTAAGTGGACACCACTGACTTGGAGATAGCGAGCTTTTGGGTGGTGTCAGATGTGTCGGTGTGAGAGGACGAGGGCGTTAATTTCTACTCACAGCGTATATGCGGCTGAGGCATCTAGTACGCTGTAATTTCGAGGAGGAAGGTGGTTTTTGTCAGCTCCCAAGCCCCAGTTAAAGCTGAAAGTTGGGCTAGTTGGTTGTGATTTGAATACATTTCACCAGCGAGAACAAGACGGGGAGAGATGAAGAAAGGTGCACACAAGGCTAGCAACATGTCTGTACAGCTCATTGGCGTTGGGGAAAGGGGGGGGGGGGTGAGTGACCCCCCACCCCACCCCGACATTTTTCAATTTTGCATGTGTACATGTACACGCAAAGGTACAAACGCACGCACGAACATACATAAAGTATGGTTGAACCTTCCTCCCACCCCCCGAAAAAAAAATATGTAGTGTTCATAGTCGATACAGCATTTTTACCACTGCCTGTTTCAGTGGTTCCCTAACAGATTGGAAATAACTCAAACTTTTGTAAGTCATTTCTCTCTTGCTGGGACGGCAAGCACGATCGAGGCTTTGAAATCCGCAAAGCTTTCTTTTTTGCGAGAGCGGTCTCTGTACTACGTGGAGCTACGACAATGCTAACATTTAATCAAAATAAACTACAATATAAGGCGGCCTTAAATTTTCACTGATAAAACCTGCTGGCACATGTCACCCATAAGCCAGTTTCAAAGAAAACGCCACATCAGGTCACTACACTTACGAGAAAAGCCATGCCAAAACCGATACAAAGCCATTACCAGCCATACATTTCCTGTCTGCTCTCAGCCAGCTGCGCTACATATGGTAGCTAGAATGGGTAGTTTAAATGCCATTCAAAGCTTCTCGCTAAAAAGGTATCCAACTATAAGACAGTAGCATACAGACCTCATCGATTCACCATCTTCCCGCATGCCGCGAGAGCGACAGTTCGTACCTTCCGGATGAAGATGCGGCGCGTCACAAGAGCGCGGACGGACGGAGAGTTGAGTGCGAATGAAGTGAAGTGGCCCACTGTTTTAAACAATCGTACAGCGAGCCTAAACCGTGCGAACTAAAGAAAACAACGTGACAGTGCGCGGCGGTGGCTAAGCAGTGTTTATGCGTGCAAACTGTATACAAGCAAGGCTCGTGCCTACCGTACCGAGCACCGAGAAATGAAAGCCTCACATCAGCTACTACGTTTTGAAAGTCTCGTCATGAGCACGCTTCGTGTACGTGCCTTGCCCGGTCGTTTAGGTCAGAGAGAACGCGCCTTCTTGGTGGGAGTGATTTGGTTCGTGCTGGGCTTCGTGTTCGCGCTGTGGTGCTGCTACGACATGGCAGCGCGCTCCGCGAAGCGTTGGGACAGCAAAGAGGGCGAAGCGTTTCTCTTCGTGGCGATACTGTCGTCCCACAAGACGGAACATCTTCGCCACGCCGCGCGCAGGACGTGGTTGAAGCTGGCTCCTGCCTCCGAACGGCGGATCGCCTACAAATTTTTCGTGGCTGCGAAGGGCGTGCCGCCGAAGTGGGTAGAGAAGCTTCACCGAGAACAGCGTCAATATAACGACGTGGAAATCATCTACGAAGCCGCGGACACGTACGAAAAGTTAACCTCGAAGTTGCTCTACAGCCTGCAGTGGGTCGTAAAACACTACTACTTCGACTTCTTACTGAAGCTAGACGACGACTCGTTCGCTAGAGTAGACGCCATCGCCGACGAGCTGGCACAGTGGAAGCATGACAATCCGGGCCGAGAGCTCTACTGGGGCTACTTCGCCGGAAACGCGCCCGTCTTCACGTCCGGAAAGTGGGCAGAGCGCACGTGGTACCTCAGAGACGGCTATTACCTTCCTTACGCGCGCGGCGGGGGATACGTTCTATCCCTGGGTGCCGCGAGACACATCGGAACCATGGGCGTCATCATCTTCGAACAGTACTCCAGCGAAGACGTCTCGGTGGGCGTGTGGACAGCACCGCTGAGGCTGGAACGCAAGCACGACCGTCGCTTCGACACGGAGTACCGCTCGCGCGGCTGCTTCAACTCGTACCTCGTCACTCACAAGCAGACGGCATCAATGATGTACGAGATGCACCGAAACCTCGAGCAAGACCGCAAACCATGCCAGAGGGAAATGAGGTGGAGACTCTCGTACGAGTACAATTGGAGCGTACCGCCTTTGCAGTGCTGCGTACGCAACATGACGGATGCGACTTTGAGGCGTCCTCGGACGTTCCACTTGCGGCACAGTCTGTGATGCCAGTCGTTCTGAGCTTGCCCCGTTTCTGCCTTGCAGTTCGGAATTATAGGCACTTTCACAGTATTCGCTCATAGCATCCACGTGAACACGTAGAAAGTTAACGTAGTGGATGCCGATCTCACAAGCCGAGGTCATTTTGATCTCCTAAACTTGCGTCACGATGTGCGAGCGAACCTGTGAACACAAGCATCAAAAGTTCCAAGGTGTTCACAAGACCTGCGTAGTCAATGGCTGCTTGTTGAAGGTGGAGCCTTGTAATACTAGTCTGTTGATTCCTATGGATGTCAATGACATCCGCAATGAAGGTTTCTTAGCACCATCTAATATAAAGTGAAGCCAGCACACACAGTATAGGCTATTTTGGACACAAAATGCACAGCCGTTACCGGTAACGGTAAATGTTTGCAGCAATTGATGTATGGGAATTCAGCGCATAGAACATTCATTCACCATTTAGTTGCTTCAAGTGCAGACATCCTGACCACACTATTTTGCACAACTAAATATTCGGTAGGTGCAACCAGCTTATGGCAAGCACAACCATCACTATGTAAGCAAGAAAGAATGCTGCCTGCTGAAAACCAGTTTACCAAATGCCTATTGCTCATCGTGTGCACTTGTCATTTTTATTTATTTCTTGCCCCATACCTCCAACACTCTACAAGCATTTCACTGCCTCTTATTTTCTGGACAAGTTTACCAGTGTAACCCCCCAGCTGCACTCCTTTATTATGGTGTGGCTGGCTTTATTGGTGACCTTTTGCAAATGTAATTTTGTAGCCACAAGCGAACAAGTAGATGAGACAAGAACAAGCTTTTAAAAATTAGCAGGCAAAGTACTTTGCAAGCGTTCCTAAAAAATGTACGATGTACACAGGTCCTGCGGAAGTCGGATTTTAGTGAACAAATCTACAAGAAGCTTCACTAAAAGAAGTGGGTGTAAACAGTACTGTGTGCGTATTTTATTTCAAGGGACATTGAAGGAGAAACTTGTATGGACCTCGTTTGGATGGCCATTCCTGAGGGCAGCTGATGCCTTAAAAGCAGTTGGGCTCGCTTATGTGTGACAAAAAGTGAAAAGCTGCTTGCAATGCATCTTCTTGCCATCCATGTGAACTGTACTTTGTGTAGTGATAGTTGCATGAGTGGCTGTTCTTCATACAGGCGAGTAAATGCATTACCCACTGCGAAACTACAACAAAACCCTGTCTCCTTTCTGATGCCACGGTCTTGTCTCAAGGGTGTGTTGTTTGAGACTGAAATCTGCTGGCCAGTCTCAGAGGTCAAAGGACTAGTTGCAGCCATCTGCTGCCAGTAGTAGTAGTATGCTTTTCCTTGCAAGCGAATGAGCTCAGCCGCTTCAGCTGCTTCAATATATTGGGACAGCATTTGTCAGACGCTGCCATGTGATTGAAGGCGGAATATGACTTCCAAGGTGCAATGTTAGGTTTCAGCTAACACCGTTAAAAATGTGAACACAAGCCTGAGGGATGGACAAACTGTGGAAACAAAATGTTGAGTACCAAACGGTCGTCATGGTAGATTAACTTAATGGCATTGTCAGCACGCACAGAATGCAACGACTTTGCTTGCTTGTAAAACTTGTTTCTATGTCGGTGATTCGTAGGTACCGTGACTTGTGTTTTACTTTGAATAAGAAAGCATTTGATAAATGCAGTATTGTTACATTGTGATTTTTGTTCGGTTGTTCGCAATAAATTTTGCTTTTGCTGCTGTGTCAGAGCCTTTGAAAACACGCTTGTTTTTGCAAATGTTTTTTTTTTCCTTCGAGGTGGGCCAATCAGCCCGACTAACCTTGTTATGACTTTAACACTGATCGAACAAATAGTTTATGGATGGCCATAAACTACTCCACTGCCCTTGCATATGCTTCTGCAATGTTTAGTAACTTGTGCTTAGCTTCTACTTAAGCTTTAGCAGTCTCTACTTATGCATCTTATGCATGAATCTGCTCTAATGTGACCAATTTGAATGAAATGTGCTACATTTCCAGAAAAGTCATGTTATAGTGATTACCACTGTAATTTTTCATTTGTGGCTTTTTATAGCTAAAGTAATTAAATCGTAACAGCTTTGGAAATTATGGATTATCGCAAGTTCGCTACCATTTGAAAGCAATTATAGTGACCTACAAACCAGGGTCCATATTCACAAAAAGCCCTTATGACAGAAGAGTTTGCAAGAGCGAACTGTGATGCTGGACATAGTAAAGGTATGCAGCCCAATGGAGAAGTGCAGTCTTCAATGAGAACTTTTGTGAAATCAGCCCATTTTCTGGACTGTTTAAGCGCGAGAAATTGATATTTATACTATTTCGCGCTACTCTGAATGGATAACACCATTTAGCGGGTAGGCTGTGTTGCATAGGACATCGCTGAACATGTCTCATCTGCTTTCAGTGTTGTCACCTGCAATTTACAGAGATGCGACGTTTTTGCGGGTCACAGAGCCAGAGCTGCTAAGGCAATGGATCAGTGATTAGCAGCAGTGGATTTCAAACCCACAACTTGCTACAGTTGCGATGTAGCACTGTTGTCGTCTAGCTTCGCGTAGCTGGCACTGTATGCGAGTTAAGTAGCACACATTTTGTACTTGTGAAAGTATCTTACTGTATGCCCATGAAAGCTAGTCAAGTAAAAAAAAAGTGTGGTGTAAACATGTCTTTGCAGTTTATTTAGGAACATATTGAACAGCGCAAAAAACGAGACGCAAAGAAGAGACCGCACAACACGAGCGCTGACCGACAACTAAATGCTCTTCTTTGTGTCTCGTTTTTTGCACTGTTCAATATGAACCCCAACCAACTAGCCCAACACTCCCTTTTGCTGCACTTATTCAGGAACATGAGCCTTCCACGACACTCTTTTTAGTGTCACAGGAGCGAAGCGGCGGCGATCCCTTAGTGCACATGCCGTATTTTCCAGCGTACAACCCGCCCCTGCATATTACTAGTGCTCCCCCCCAATACAAACCGCAGAGAAATAAAAATTTTAAGAAGGAACGCCGCATACTGACATGAAGCCGCCTTTCTTGCATTACCATAAAGCCGTGCTGTGAAGCCAACTTGCACACCAAAATTCGCATATAACCAGCATTGCGACTTTAGCTCCAAATTGTATGTTTTGAGCAGGTTATATGCGAGAAAATATGGTATTTCTGTCCAGGGTGGTTTCGAAATGAGTTAATTACGGTTCTCTTATTTCACTCACTCAACCCCCCCCCCCCCCCCAGGCACTGCACTCGTTCCTTGAGGGTTTCAGAAATAAGCATCTTTCCTAAGCTCAAAGCAGCATCTTTAGCCAGGGCTGGTTGAAACCATGAAAGGTGTCTTCTGTCGGCACACCACCTCAAGACACTGAAATACAAGGTGTTTCAGCAATGCCTTGTTTAGAACTGTCTTTCTCTCTAGCTTGTCTCCCAGATAGCATTGCTTCCCTATCAAATTATGCCTGTCACCCATAGGTCCAACAAATTGACACCTGCAGAAACCTCTGCTATCCACTAAATCTTGTTTGATATGTATACTTTGGGAACTGCCACATGAGCTTATTGCTACACTAAGTGAACTGTGTAATCACCATGGCTCGCCCACGACCCTCTCAAAGGCCGCTATTCCCCAATCGAATGTCAGAGCGCTGATGTGATGTAGATCAGAGAAGCTCGAGCCTCAGTGACTGATTGTACCCCTTTGCACGTGCAGTGCTCTCCTCTTTCTATTCCCCATTCCCTTATTCTCAGTGCAGGGTAGCAAACCACACATTCGTCTGGTTAACCTCCCTGCCTTTCCTCTTCTCGCTTTCTCTCTCTCTCTCACCTGCACCAAGACATGCACCAAATAATCAAATGGCTATTCAAATATTACATATGGTTACGTGCATTGCTTCCACAGTGCATGTAACCATGTGTAATATTTTGTTCAGTGATTCAGATGCGACTACATCAATGACAGTTTGTTTGGTTTCAGACCCCCGAAACAAACATTTCAAAGTAAATGACACACAAGACTTCTCGTTTGCAAACGTTTACTTTTCGTTGCACTTATGCCACCACTTACATGCGCGGCATACACGCAAGAACCAGGTTTCCTCTCTAAGCAACAGTTTCTTCCTAAGCCAGGCACAAACATGAATTCCGTCGTCTAACACGCGGCACACCTATCTAAGTACGGAGGACACTTTTTTTTCTTCTTTTGTTTTAAGCACAGGGAGGAAACAACGAACAAACCTTCTGAGTGTAGAGACCCCTCTTCCCAAAACGAACAAACAAGAAAAGAGAAAGAAAAAAAACTGCACCGTCGAGGCATGAGCTAGGCTTCCCACAGCCCTTCTGGCCAGACATATCACATTTCCTTTTTTCTAACAATAAGAGTAGGAAAATAACTCCTATATCTAGACTTCAAGGAAAAGCAAAAAGCTAATAAGCAGCACGCGAGTTTTGTGTACACCACAATATGTATATATATATATATATATATTTTATAAATATTTATAACTTATGTACAAGAAACAACCATCCACAGATGGACTGGGTAGCAAGGAAGGTTTTTTTTTCTCTTTACAGTCTTAGCTGAACACTTGAGACGGGAAAACGGTTTGAAAGGAAGGAGACGACGTGGCGAAGACAGGAAGGAAAAATGGAATGTGCCTCGTAACTGCGCTTCTTTCGCATTCGCTGAAGGGGTGCCTTTGGCGGGTGTTGCGATGGTTCCTCAGAACTGAATCCAGGCCCCTTGACTCGGAGACTGCTGCGATGGTGCGCTGCTGTTTGCCGGCGGTCTGCAAAACGTGCGAGAGAGGGCGACATGCGACATTGAAACGAAGGTTCCTACGGTGAAACGTTGCGAATGTATAGCCGGCCTAATTGAAGCATAGGTATGCATTGCGTATGTGGTAGTACATACCAACAAACCTCTACAGTAGACTCTCGTTAAACATAACCTGAGGGGACCAGAGAAATATGTTCCATTTAACAGAAGTTCCATTGACTGAGAGATGAACACGGTTGCAGAATTCAAGTATGAAACCAATCATACTAGATTAATGACAACCAAGAGACAATCACACCAAGGAAAGTATAGGGGACGTCATTTGTAGTAAACTATGATATAAATGTGAAGAAAAAGTGGGCGAAAAGACAACTTGCCACTGGAAGGTACAGATATACCACATAAAGTGTTAAAGTGATAGAGATATACCCCATAAAGTGTACGGGAAGATGACTGCCGCCGTAGCTCAATTGGTAGAGTATCGGACACATTATTCGAAGGTTGCAGGTTCGGTACCGGCCGGCGGAAAGTTGCCTTTTCGTCCACTTTAATTTCTCCACATTTAATATCGTAGTTTACTACAAATAATGTCCCCCATACTTTCCTTGGCTTGACTGTCTCTTAGTTTTCATTAATGTTGTGTCTAACAAAGAAAATGAGGCCTTAAGTACCCCTTCTTTCGTTCAATCATACTAGAGGCAGTTGTTCCATTTAAGCAACAATTCCATTTAAAGGGGTCATGAACCACTTTTCCAGGTGATGATCTAATGACCTCAGTACCGGCGTTAACTGCCTTGTGAATCTATTGCTGCAAAAATTTCTCTAATCCGTCAAGAACGAGCGGGGGGTTTGGCGCACGCTCTCAGCGCTTTCTCTCTTTTCTCGTCCCAACGAGCGCACTAGAAGCTAGACAGGGAGGGATGGCACAGGGGTAAGAAGTTACGTCAGCGCGCGTCATGAAACGCGATCGCTCTCCCGCTGTGATTCACGTGCGCAAGTGTGGCTACCATGTAAAGTTAGCAGATTGAGGAGTGCGGCGCCGACAAGTGGCGGCACCCCGTGGCAAGAAGCGCATCTGACCTGAACGCCGTTCTCGATTTATGTCGGCTATCAGCCAATTAGGATGCTATGTCTTTTGCGACGTGGAGAAGCAGATACGCGACATCAACCGGCAGGCGCTCCGCCCACCGACGAGAGTGAGAACTGGCCTCTGTTTGAAAAGAGGGCGCCTGAGAAAACAGCAGCTTCGCGCTCCGCTTGCAGCCTTTACGCGGCGCGCACAACTGCAATATTTGGCTGAGCAGTTCATAGCCGTGTCAGCTTTCTGCAGGATGGGCTTTTTCAACAAGCCCAAAGGGTTCTTCATGACCCCTTTAAGAGATTTCCATTTACTGAGAGTCTACTCCATTTACAGCAGACTCTCAATAATTCGTACTCATAGAGACCTCAGGATTTTGTTTGAATTATCAGAAATTTCTATAAATATGACTCGGGACAACATACCAACTAGCGTTGTGATGGTTATTGTTTCTCAATGCCACAGCAACATCACAGACAGCTCTGCATGACTGCCAGTAAAGTTTTTAGGTGTCAACGATTTTACTGGTACTCGTTTTACTGGTACTACACATGCATGCGTGTGTAATTAAGGGACGAAATGTGTTTTGTCCCGTAACAGCTGGTAGCCCCTTTACATTCTCATGATGCTTTCCCGCGTGACAACAGGATACTGTGGCGAAAGTGACTTTAAGAAGTGGTACGCGATAGACTAAGGCCACATTGTCTCAGTTTGCCTAGTCTCTTATTCAGTCAGCGTGCGATTATTAGCAGGTACAGCTTGACTAGTTTGGCCGTTTTGTAGGCAGGGAATCTGGTTTATTGTTGACTGTTCGTGACATAAAAACATTAATGTTCAGCTAGAGGCCACAAAGGCAGCAGATATTTCCAGGCATGGACAAACAAAAAGATTGAATTAATCATTTGTGTGCAACGGGCCATTTCAATTAGGCGGCTTCAAAATATACAGAAAAAATATAGCGGGCCAGCCAAAAAATTTAAGAACTGTTTGAATTAACTTGATTGAATTATGAGTTTGAATTATTGCGTCTACTGTAATTAGCATCAATGCATTAAAAACAGGTATATATTAAAGTACTGTAACACAATTGTTGTAACACCCCCTTGGATCTTTGTAATGCACGAATCGACCATGACAAAAAAACTTGCTTACGTGATGGGAGCACTGGCAAAGTCGCCCCACGGGTCTGCGGAGGTGACTGCTGCCGGTGCTACCGATGCCGCATTGCCGGCTGGACCGTCGCCAGACAGAAGCGGAGGGGCAGTTTCCTTCGGAGGACTCAGGTCCAACAGGTTCCCCACTGCTCCCGCTGCCACAGGCAGGGAGGACGAGGAGGAAGGCGAGGGCGAGCAGGAGTTGCCGTTGCCCTCAGGCGTCTGAGCCGTGGCCGGACTCGACGGAGGTGGTCGGAGGCCGCTGCCGGGCTGCGAGGTCGGTGGAGGCAGCTTGACGCCTCCCGGTGGCGGCGGCAGCAAGCCGATTCCTCCTCCGCCACTGCCGGATGTGGGTGCCCTGGGTCTGCTCTTTCCCGAGCCCGACTTCTGCTAGGCATGAAGAAAAAAAAAAGGGCAATCTGATTAGCTTCAGAGTGTGAAAAAGTGTGTTGGTGCATACTGAAACTAGGACAGGACACAGAATAGAAGCTGACTAACAATAACGAGTTTATTATGCCATAATGGAATATTGCTCTGCATTGCACGAACTGTGGTTGCACGCCACACTCTGATCACAGAAGCGTTTGGAAAAGATACAAGGATAGATGCGGCAGAGAGCTCTTCGAAGCCCGCATAATTCACATGCGCAATGACTCATCCGTAAGCATGGCTGCCATAGACTTAATGAAAAACGAGCGTGAATATCTTTATCACCGACTGTAATCTTCGCGTATGTGCTTTAATAGAATGCTGCCTTCAAAATTTATTTTTAAATTTTTTCCGAGGGTATATACTCCACTAAGGCAAAATAAACTCATTGCTAGTCGGCACTCAGTCTTGTTACTTCTATTCTGTGTCCTGTTCTAGCACTGTTTTCAATTTTCAGTGTCTGGCTCTTACTGCTAGTACTCACGAAATTTGCAAATTTTGATACAATATACAAACCATCCTGTGATTCAGTAAAGATGGCTCAGGCATCTAATAGCCTTTTAATTCAGTTCTTACTACCAACCAGCCTGTTAGAAACATGACAAAAAAAAAGGAGTTACCTGTTCAGTGTGACATTGAGAGTGTGATCATCGCTTGGCGTTCTTGTTGTATAAAATGCCTTTCTTTGTACATGCAGATAAATTGTCTTCTTGAGATTGCAGACGTTAGACGTTTCATTTATTCAACTATAAATTAGTAGTAGCGGTAGTATTTTCAGAATGTTTTCGCAATAAAGAAATCAGCCAACAGCTGTTGCAGCATAGTAGGGTGAAACACCCTCCATTTGTGCCTCTGTGTTTGTGGGAGATTACTGCAGTTGCAAATAAAGTAGCACACGGTAACGTATGATGCGGGACAGATATGAAAGCTAATCTTACTCGCAAAAAAGTTTGCAACGAGCACGATAACCCCTGTCGTGGTGATACTATCTGGTAGCTAAAAAAAGTTGGCTATCCATGCTGGTGGCTAGAGGCTGTTGTCACTCCTTTTTATGTAACGGAAGTCCACACAACTTACACCAATGTTCATGTTGATCTTGATTGTTTGGCCTTCCTTGAAGCTGAGGTCCAAATGCGGCTGAGTGGGATCACTGCCACCTTTCTCCAACTCCTCACTCTTCTCGAGCCACCTGAACGACAGAACAATAACACTCGCATGAACACACTCTTTAGGGACGAAATGAATCTTAAAACTTTTCTTTTTTGAAGTGCACTAAACGAAATTTTGCAGTCCTCTTTCAACATTTCTTGCAGATTATAAGTATATACTAGTTGGATCGTGAACAGCTGCATTATAAAAAATAATTATAATATTTTTAACACCCATATTTATTTTTCATGGAGCCTATCAGTAAATTTGCTTTTTCAAATGCAGAAACAAAGCATGTGGCCAGACTGCAAACGGGTTACTTTGACTGATGAAGATGTTTATTTTTCTCCAATTATATTCACCACATTATAACTGCCTAAAACTATAATTAATAATTAGTCGAAATATTGCACTTCAGTTCAGATCCCTTTATTTTGCACTGAAATGCATTGAGAATGAAGTTGGCATCATTGGCTAGAGAAACTCTCTGGCAATCTGGTTATGTGCTGTGTTTTTGCACTTGGGAAAGGAAAGTTACGGATCAGTTGAGTGAATAAAAAACTAATTTTCTGATGCAGCTGCTTAAAAATCAATTATTTAGTATGTATTTGAAATTGGTAAAAGATGCTGAATAAGACTGCTAAATCTCATTCAGTTCACTTCAAAAATAAAACGAGTTTTAATAGCCACATTTTCCCTTAACTGTGGCATTGGGAAACGATGTATCATATCCACGTAACAGGAACTTTTCAACAACCTATCAAAGATGAGGACTACGTACTTGAAATGTCTTGAAGGGCAACATTCAGGTCGAATGAATCACCCCGGTCTGCGAAACCAATACCAATGAATGCTGCACGGCCTGTATGAAAAGGATGAGAGAATGAGAGTACTTAAAATACCGTGTACGAACTGAACCTTGTTGCAAATTTGACATGTTCATTTCTAAAAGCAAGCACAATAGAAATGCACATGTGAAGGGCAGAAATGTGCATGTCAAAGCAATCTATGTCGCACACTTAAGTATGACGCAGCAACGTACAAAACGATGTAATTACGACTCTTGAAAGAGTACCGACACAAAAGATTCATATCCCACTTTTGTTTGCTTGGTCAAAAAGAGTTGCTGACGTTCTAACAATGCTGTGATGCCAGAAATCCTCAAGACACAAACTATCATCAGTTATATCATCTTTCAGGGTGACACTAATTATAATGTTTGCCAAATAGTATAATTCTGGTATAACACGGCACCAGACGATGCTATATATTTACACCAGCTTTCATTTCTCCATAGAACTAGAGCTTTCAAAAAATTGCTGTAGAAGCATCCTAGAAATTTAGGGATGTAGTATAAACAATAGTGTTTCTTCAAAATTCAATGTGACAGCAATTTTTGATCAACCAATGCTGCACGGAAACCACTTTTCCTAGCACGCAAAGAAAGTGACATTACCATTGTCATCTTGCAGCCTAATGACAAAGTAGCGGCTTGAATCCATCACCGCCTCTACTGCAATACCCGGGTACTTGTCGATCGGGCATTTGGCAAACAGTTCACCTGCAAGGCAATGGTTTTTGACATAGTGAAACAAGAACATCACCAGAGCAGCGATTGAACATCTTTACTAATCGAGCAACAGCAATGTGAACTTCTTTGCATTCTCCATTTTTGCAATGTGTAACTACATCTCACAGGCACTTCATCACGATACGCACTTTTAGAAAGTACCAACTTTTTAGTGACATCAAACTGCTCAGAGAAAGAAAAGTGAATGCAAAGAAATTATGGTTTAACGAAGCATGGTTCCCTTCAAATCGCAACTGTTGTTCAGAGCACAATTTGACAGGCAATGCTATGGATGAAAGCCTTTCCACAGGGGTTTCTTGGATTCTGGCTGAAGGTATAATTAAAGCTATACACCTGGATCCAGAAATTGTTGTTGGATGCTAGAACAGTGTCTGTGTTGTTATGATTTCACCTACTATCCTTGCCTCACTTGCGCTACATTATATTTCACCGATTACTCCATCAGGAACGAATTCTAGAGTTCAACAAGTGTAGCAAGTTGGGCAGGTTCGTAAAGACGCATGTCTTTGAATGATTAGCGCATAGAAAATGGAGGCGAAAGAAAGAGTGGAGATAGGACAAGCACTAAAACTTCAAATCATGTTTATTTGGGAACACACATGAACATATACTAACTCAAATCACAAAGATCTCGTGCATTGCTCTCAATGAAGTGCGTGATTCCTTGCTTAGTGGTGTCACTGTTTTTTCCTTATAGTGTAAAGAATTTTTAGTACTGTCACTGGGTGGGATGTGGAAGCTCTTTGCAAATTGAGTTAATATACATTCATGCATGTTCCCAAATAAACATAATTTGAAGTTTAGCACTTGTCCTGTTCACATCTCTTTCTTATGCCTCCGTTTTTTATGCGCTACGTGCTCGAAGTAATGCATTCTAGAGTTTTCTGGCATGCTGGAGCGGTGTGTAGTTGGCAACTGCATGCAGACGCATATATGTGAGAATCTATTTGGGCAACAAATAAGCAATCTTGCCCTCTTTAAATGTGTTATCATGGATGGACTGGAGGTTAATGGACTTATCCGACAATGAGAATAGTTGGCAAACAAAGTCACGAATGCTTACCCGAAATCTTGTCCTCGAGTTTCAGAATGCACTCCTTGCCCTTCACGACCAACCTCATGCGCCCTTTCCATTCTGGAGCATCAAGTTTCCAGTCTGCAGCCCTGCACGAAGTGAGGCGTGTGTAACATAATAAATATATGAACAGTGCAACAGACCAAGGACTGGTGAAGAACACACACACACAGCACTGAATTTCGTATATATATATATATATATATATATATATATATATATATATATATATATACCGGGTGTCCCAGCTATCTTTAGCCAAGGGTTAAAAAATACAATATTAGAGGCAGGCGAGTGAAATCAGTTGCAAATTGCTGACAGCCACCTTGCGCGCTACAGACAATTTTTTGTTTTGTAATTAACTAATTTGTTAATTAGGACGATTTAACTAATTTGCTAAATATTGACTTTAGGCAAGAAATCCTGCTTGCAAAGTTCGAGAGCGTCCTAAAAAACCCCAACTGCATTATTTGCGATAAAGAAAGTCTCACGTATACAATTTTTTCCAAGCTTCAAAGAAAGCCCGCGAAATACAAAAAGAACCACGTGACTAGCGCGCTCGCGCGCCGCGAGAATCCTGCCCTCATCCGAGGTTTGATCAAACGAAATCACCTGCGGCCGAGACTCGCCGGCTCCGTTGCAGCGGTAGGCCTATAAGTGGGCGGTGGTTTCTTGGCCCGTTGCCAGCCAGCTGCGCGCGTGACGGTGCAAGTTGTAGCGAGCGCGGGCCAAGAAACCACCTTTAACTTATCGGCCTACCGCTGCAACGGAGACGCCGAGTCGCGGCCGCAGCTGATTTCGTTCGCTCAAACCACGGCTGAGGGCAGCATCCTCGCGGCGCGCGAGCGCGCTAGTCACGTGGTTCTTTTTGTATTTCGCGGGCTTTCTTTGCAGCTTGGAAAAAATGGTAATGTGAGACTTTCTTTATCGCAAATGATGCGATTGGGGTTTCTGAAGACGCTCTCGAACTTTGCAAGCAGCATTTCTTGCCTAAAGTCAATATTTAGCAAATTAGTTAAGTCGTCCTAATTAACAAATTAGTTAATTACAAAACAAAAATTGTCTGTAGTGCGCAAGGTGGCTGTCAGCAATTTTCAAGTCATTTCACTCGCCTGCCTCTAATATTGTATTTTTTAACCCTTGGCTAAAGATAGCTGGGACACCCTGTATATATATATATATATATATGGTATGGAGGCATGCGCAGAAAGCGTGCAGTTATCAATCGCGTCCATGAGTATAAAACAACAAATCACTTGTTAAGTGCTGATTGTGCTCGAGGATGGTACAAAACTTAATATTGATTGAGTAACCAATCTCTTGTGTGTGTAATATGCAATGCTCCACTTCAATAAACAACTAGTCTCGCTTTCTACCATTCGTTATAAGTGAAACAGTGTCCCCTCAAAACATGCACCGAGGTTGAAAGTGTATGGCTTTCTTCGTGCAAAGCAGAATTAAATTTTTTTTTTATACACTGAACTCGGGTCAACATACAAATTCAGCATTCTTAACCTTGATCTTGAACTTACTAATGGAGCTTGAGGTGGAAGGGCACAATCGATTTTTTTTTCTTCCTTTTTTTCAAGAGTCAAAAACACGATATGGTTATGACACACGCCGTAGCGTGAGGCTCCGGACGTATTTTGACAACCTGGTGTTCTTTAACGTGCACCTGCACATTCAAATGTGTCTGCAAGTCCCGTGTAAGTAAATAAAGCAGCGCTCCGTCATTTTCTTTCCAAACTTTCCGCGACGCTTAGCGAAGGCTGTAGGAATCTGAGCATAGTAGATCCTTCGGCACCTAGTGCAGCAAGGCGAAGTAAGATGATGTATCCTCATATCCGCGCATTCGCTAGACAATTTAGTGGGCGTGGTCTAATAACAGTGCGACCTTAACGCTCAGGCATACGCATTGCGGAGTTGTGCCACTGAGTTCCAGTAAACAAACAAACACATGCATCCTGTGGGCGGATCGGAAATGTCAGCACGCCGCTTCCCCCCCTACCGCCCGGCTTTGTTCGGGACCCGCTAGTAGCACAACCCACAAGGCCGACGAGCTATACACGGACAGGGCGGTGCCACAACAAGGAAAGAAGTCAGCCGAAAGAGATTCTTTCCTGAAAAGTAATTTCGGAGCGGCTACTGTGCCGCACGTCCGACGCAATGCCTGCAGTGTGGCACTTTAGTACGTTTCCAATTAGGAACTTGTAGAGAACAGCGAAGTGATTGTCTATTAGTATTTCTTCTGAATCACACAATGCGAGGATTATGTGCAATACAAAGCAACCGTTTCTATTCAGCGAGCACTTTTACTGCAGAACATATATCTGTCCACGAAGCAGAAAAAATACACCCACAAGCGCTGTCCGCAACGGCGGGCCGTACTGACAGCGCGCTCTCACTTATCGTGCGGAGTGCATTACGAAAAGAACGTGCATAACTAAAGGATGCGCGAAACTGACCTGTAACCTCTGTTTGTCGTCCTGGGTGGTATTTTGTAGACGAAAACTTCGTTTTTAACGAGCAAGACGCTCTCGTAGTCTTCCATACTGTCGGCGATGGCAGTGGCTCCTGGCGGCGCGTCATGTGTACTATGTGGAACGAGAAAAGCGGCAAATGGGAAACCCCGCGGATACGATATGACTCATGCAGTGCACGAGAACAAACCGATATGAAGTGATGAAGTGGCTTACCATTTGAACGAATGCAGCGCGAATTTGACGGAGAAGTATGTACCAACTCGCCCAAGTCAAAGTGTTATTGGAACAGATTCCCATTTGAACAGTGGAGTAGCCAGGGTACGTCTGCACTTCTAGTGGAGGTCAGTGGGTGGCACACCGGACACGTGCCCGCCCCCCTTCCAATTTTTTTTTTTTCTGCCATGGGATACAGTGACACTCGACCACATTTGCGAGGGCACAAGAACGTGCCCCCCCGAAACAAATTTCTGCCTACGCTGCCACTGCATTTGATCACCACGGAGGAAGAGGAGTGAGTGAAAACAGGGGCGTAGCCAGAAATTTTTTTCGGGGGGGGGGGGGGGGTTCAACCATACATTATGTATGTTTGTGCGTGCGTTTGTATGTGTGCGTGTATATATGCACAAGCAAAATTGAAAAATTTCGGGGGTGGGTTTGAACACCCCCCCCCCCCCCTTGGCTACGCCCCTGAGTGAAAACATAGAAAATAGATACCAGAAACAAAGAGAAAGAAAGAACATAATAATGAGAAACAAAGAAGGCCACCTAGCTGCACTCTCAGGCTTGGTACGACTAAAGCCCCTCCATCGCGTCTACTGCCGCATGGAGGGGCTTTAGGTACGACTAGTGCGAAGCTGCCATATATTAGGGAAAGGGAATGGCAACGTCGGCTGCGAGAAGAGCGCGAAGCGATGGAAGCCCTACGCCAACGACGACGTGCTCGTAGATCTATGAAAGGTGCGAGCGCTCGGTTCTGGAGTTCGGAGTGCAGACCCGTAACTAGGGGGGGGGGGGTTGAGGGGGTTCTGACCCCCCCCGAAATTTTTTTGATGCTTTAACTTTTCGGGTGATACTAAAATATTTACACGCCTTCACAGCGACCCCCAGCTGCCAAAGTTACACTGCAACTTTCCTGGCATTGCTTCCCTCTTCTTCCTTTCTTCAAACCTACCAGAACACCTCAGCGCTCCCTCCCCCGCACGCGCACCTGCCCTATTTGTACAGCTTTGCACTTCGCCCTCGCGTTCCTTCGAGTCTTTTCTTTTTCGTCTTTCACCCCGTAGCAGCTCCTTTATTGATTCCAGATGCTTTCCTTGTGCATTGCCGCTGGAGAAGTTATCCGTCTGTGCGGACCGCACGTGTCGGCTTTGGGTTTCTACGAAAAGCGCGTCTCCTTCTGTGAAAGTAAACAGTTCGACAGCAACGGCAACACCAACACGACGTGCGCAAATTTGCCAGGGAACGAAACCCCTAAGCGGAAAAACTCAGCGGCGCATTCCGAGGACGCAGGCTGCAGGGTAAACTTTTCTCAAACTGTAGTCTTCGCCACCGAAACGAATCATCGAAGATGACATCTACTGAAAGACTGGCATATCCGAGCAACTTCGAACAACCTTAACCACACGCAAGGAAATCTACCTCTTCTGTACACACAAGGTATATGCGCCTCCCTACAAAGCACACAAAGCGAGGATACAGCCGGCACACAATCCGGCACCAGCGGTCAACTTTCACAGGAGAGAAAAAACGCCGCCAAGCTGGGCTGCGCGCGGGAGTACAGAGGCTGACGTCACAGCCTACAAAGTGCATTTTTGGGGGGTCACGGCTATTTAATTAGCGCAGCCCAGAGAGAATTATGCAGGCGCCCAGGGAGCCGTCTGTGAAAAGGTGACTTTTTCACAGGAACGGAGCAACACCTGCTTTCTGGACTGTACCACGGGAGTGCAAATGTCTCGGCAGTGCATTCTTGGGGGGTTCACGTATATTAAGGGGAGTATGGAGTGCCCATGGAGACTTCTGTGAAAAGGTCTTTAAGTAGCGTTAATCCAGTTTGCTGCAGCGGGAGTACAATAATGGTCCTGCATGCACACCAGCTGTAGCGGCGTTCAGAAAACACATGCGCCACGCGGGAGCCGGCGCGTTCATCACACTTCTACATTCTAGCCACTGTAAAGTGGATAAGAGAGGAAGAAAACATCGCCCGCCGTTCACGCCAGGCAGTCGAAGCAGTCGCAAACGTCTTTTTGGAGCCACTGGCCACTTCTGTGTGCGTGCACAGGATTGCGGCAGCAAAATGAAAAGACACTCTGCAACAACGAAGCAAAGGAGTCTTGCGTCTTACTTCAAGAAAGTTCGAACCGATGAAGCGGACGGAGAAGAACCGCCTCCTTCGAAGGATAAAACTTCGCCCTCCTCAGCACTGGTGGAAAGCCAAGCGCGTCGGAACTTCTGTAGCGACTCAGGAGAATGCACCGGTTTATGTGAATCACCTGAGAGCGAACACAAGCAGGACACCCATGCGCCGCCAGAAAATGATGGTGGCCGCAGTGCAACTCCAAGTGACCTTTGTTCTACAGTCAACGCTGGGCAAAGTGACGCCTTTACCACTGGGCAATGCCCAAGGAAGGTGAGTGGCATGGCACCTACACATTCTGGTTCGCCTCCCCTCTGTGCGACGAGTGCGAATATTTTGGACTTGGGACTGTTTGTCTCGAAAAGCAATAATGTAAATGATCCAGAGACGACGGAGAAGCTGCTGCTCAATCCGTGGACCCCTCCGGCTAACTATGATTATCCAGCCACAGGGAAAAGGAATCTGAAGTTCCAACCTCACTGGGTAGATCGTTACCCATGGCTTGTTTATTCAGAGAAGCTTCAAGGAGCATTATGCAAATATTGCGTAGTCTTCGCAAGCGAGTGTGCAGGAAAAGGGGAGCACCAGCGCTTGGGCTGTTTTGTAACTAAGGAGTTCACCAATTACAAGAAAGCCATGGACGCCTTTAAGAGCCACGCATCCAGCAGTTATCACGCCATGTCAACAACGCTATCGGAGAACTTTTTAGCAGTCCGGTCCCGCTCACAGCATGACATCTTAACACAACTTGACCACGGTCTTAAAAAGCAGGCGGAAGAAAACCGCAAGAACTTGCTGCCAATAATAGAAACAATCCTTTTCTGTGGCAGGCAAGAAGTACCGCTTCGCGGCACAGACGACTCTGGTCCGATAAATATGTCTGAAGTGCTGCCATTGAAAAATGATGGAAATTTCCGCGCACTGCTTAGGATGAGAGCAAAATGTGGAGATGCCGCCTTGAGAGCTCACATGGAAGCATCTCCGGCGAATGCGCTGTACACGAGCCCAAAAATTCAAAATGAGTTGATCACCCTCTGTGGTAAAATCATACAAAGAAAGATAGTTGAAAACGTCAACTCAGGTTCGTGTTTTTCAGTTCTAGCTGACGAGGCCACTGATATATCTCGCACCGCCCACATTTCCCTATGTGTAAGGTACGTTGGACACGACACGTCGGGAGTGCCCATACTTAAAGAAGATTTTGTAGATTTCGTTCCCGTGTACGATCTCACTGGCAAGGCGCTGGCGAGCACAATCCTGAACAGCCTTAGAGGTCATGGCTTTGACCTGAACCTACTTTGCGGGCAAGGATACGACGGCGCGGCATCAATGAGCGGCCACCTTAACGGTGTTCAAGCCTTCATTCGTCAAACAGCGCCCAAAGCGTTGTACGTGCATTGTAGCGCCCACTCGTTGAACCTTGCTCTGCTTCACGCATGCAAACTCCCCAGCATCCGCAACTGTTTGGGAACTGTATCCTCAACCTGTACGTTTGTGAGAGCTTCGCCACAGAGGACGAACCAACTGCGAGACAAAGTAGAAGATTTAACACAAGAAAAAAGAAAATCAGTTCTCTCCTTTTGCCAAACAAGGTGGGTAGAGAGTCACGATGCACTTCAGCGTTTCCTTGAACTGTACGTGCCTATTGTACAATTCCTCGAATATTTGGAAGAAGAGGCCGCGTCATCTGATACTTCATCAAAAGCTTCTCAACTGCTCAATGCCATTACGAAGCCCGAGTTTGTCGTTTCGCTTCAGATCTGTAGCGACCTCTTCTCTTTGACACTGCCACTTTGCAAGTTTCTTCAAAAAATTGACTGTGACTTGGCTCAAGCGTGCGATCACGTAAAGAATGTTATAGACGTTCTTTCCACAAAAAGGGCTAGTGCGGAAACGGAATTTAATAAGATTTTTCTGAAGTCGCTCTCTTTGCTGAAGATCACAAATGTTGAGATGGCCCTACCACGCATCACTGGAAGGCAGATGCAAAGAAGCAACGTACCTTCTGCTACTCCCGAAGAGTACTACCGGAGGAATGTGTATTTGCCTTTGCTGGCTGACTTCGAAAATCAATTAAGAGACCGGTTCGATGCCCATAAGAAGGTCGTGGTTGGCCTTAACATGCTGCTGCCGAAATTCTGCGCATCGGCTAGCCTTTCTGATATTGATGATGCAGTGCAGTTTTACCTTGGCGACATTCCTTCCGCTAATGTCATCGAAGCAGAGTTCACACTGTGGGTGAACAAATGCTGCCAGATCGAAGAAAAGAATCGCCCAGCTTGTGCTTTACAGGCCTTAGAGATGTGCAACCGCGACTTTTTTCCGAACATCCACAGCCTACTTTCTATCCTGGCGACTTTACCCGTGTCGACGTCGACCCCGGAACGGACTTTTTCCACACTGAGAAGGCTGAAGAGCTACCTTCGAAATCATATGAACAACGACAGATTGACCGGACTAGCACTGCTCAGCATCCATCGAGAACTTCAAGTGACCCCAGAACAAGTCCTCACAGAATTTTGCAAGTTGCCGAGAAGGAAAAACTTCCTCGTTTAAACTTCCCTCTATGTTTCAAGAGTCGATTAAAAGCTAAACCCAGCTAGCCCAAGCTTCAACCCTTCTATTCTTTCGCAATTACGAGGAAACTATCCAGCAAGCAGAATGTGCGAACGGTAACAAGAAGATCGGAATGTCGGGCGACTTGTTTGTTTGCTTGCATACATACTGTCACGGGCTGCCATTTTTGCGACCCGGCGTAACGGCAAATTAACGGGCGCCGCACTCCCCCGCTGACCGGTGGAACCGTTCGCTCATGAAAAGACTGGTCTTTAGTGCAGGGAAGTACTGAATGGGGTGTTCTTCTTCAAACGTTAGTCGCCGATGTTTGATCCTTTGTACCTACGGCGGCGTCGGCAGGGTCGTCAAAGGCCGCGATGCACCCCGAACCAGCTGTAGACTGCAAGACGCACCGGCTGAAACCAAGGAAACTGACCATTCCCACGGGCAAAACTGCTTGTGGACAAGCCGTATGAGAGAACCCCAACAGGTTGTCACTCTCGCTCAGTTGAGGACCCTCTCCTAATTAAAAAGGGACGCGGTCAATATATTTTTAGGGTGGAGTTTCTAACAATGAAACGTGCATGATTGGACCCATGTAGAGGTCTCTTTTCCCCCAGGACGAGAATGAGGGGACACGGAGGTCGATTTAAGCGCAGGATTTCGCCTTGCTAAGCAGTCTAGTTGCTGGCCAACATGGTGTAGAAGGAGATCAAGAAGTATCCCTTAAGTGGTTGTGGCTCCGTATCGGCTGGCCACCTAAACTTAGCCATTCGTCTAGTTGTGACGCGAAATTAACGTCTGTAACGTAGGCATCGGTACTTGAATCTCGAGTAAGTTCAACCTGCCCGAGATCGGCTTCAAGCACTAGCCTACCGGAAACACCAGCGCTGCAACACCGCCGACATCGCAGTTGTGCCAGAACTCTCTCTGACTTCTTGCATCCGATCGTCGTGGACTCAACGCTGCCGGTCATCACAGGTATCCCTTCACCTGTTTATACCTTCGGACTTTCTCATCTGTAGTTTTATTGTTGGTTAGTTTTGTGTAGTTTGTAATACTTCTCTCTTGTAAGCTGATTTATTGATTTTATATGTATTTTGTTAGTTGGTATTAAGTGTTGTACTAGATTCCTCGTGCTGCAATATCACTAGAGTTTTGTTTTTCCCCACACACGTCTCTGATCTCTTCACTGTCTCTGCTTACGTACGGAACGACCTAACCTGCTGCCATTCCCGTCGCCGACTTCGCGCTGGCGACGCTAGAGTGGCAGCTTGTAACACATACATACCGTTTTTGTACCGTGGTTACATTGTGTTACTTCATCAGGAGCCGTTGGTCGCGGTGTCCCCGGCTTTGGTGGTGCTATTGTCCAAACTTATTTCTTGCTTTAACCAGAATTTGAGGTTGACATACCAATTTCTTTATTTGGGTACAAATAATTGAAAAGTACCATCGAATTATTACAAGTAAGCGATGTACTTGATTTATTCACAAAAATAAGCCAGTATAAATCTTAAAAAATGGCAGCCGTTCTACACGCAAACCCCCCCCGAAAAAAATTCCTGGGTACGGCCCTGTCGGAGTGAGTAACAACTTTATTAGTCGAAGGGGTGAGGGGTAAGGGAGGCTAAGCCACGAAGGCTGCCAGGCTGTGCTTCTCGATGACTTCTTCTGCTCGTTTCAGGACCCGTGTCTGGATGTCTCTCTCGTTGCTGGAGAGAAGGGCCTCCCATTGTTCCTCGGTGGGGGGTGAGCAAAGGAGGTCGGCGGGCGGGGGATCCTCCGGGCAGCCACAGAGGATGTGGTTCAACGAGGCAACGTTGCCGCACATGCAGCAGCGTGGATCGATGGCACCTGGGTGCATGTATGAAAACACGAGGGGGCACGGGAAGGTGCGGGTCTGGAGGCGACGCCAGGCGATCTCGGACCGCTTGGGAAGGCTGCTGTGAGGATGTGAATAGAAATATCGCTCGAGGCGATAGTGCTGAGTGATGTCGTGGTAGGTGACCAGGGGCTCCGGCACCAGGGCGTCCGACTCTGAGTGGCCCACCGCTCGGTCGACGAATCCTCGAGCGCGTTGGTGAGCTGTCTCGTTGCCGGGGTGACCCGAGTGGGCGGGGACCCAGATCAGTTCTATGCGGCACTGCTCATCTTGCTGCAGTAGGGGCCGAAGTAGCCGTAAAGTGGTAGGCGAGACGAGACCTCGCGCGAAATTGGAAATGGCTTGTTTGGAGTGGCTGATTATGACGCTTGCGTCAGCCGAGGTCGCGGCCAAAGCAATGGCCACTTCCTCCGCCTCGACGGCGTAAGGCGTTCTGACGGTGCCAGCCGTGATGATCGGCCCCAAAGGAGCTGAGGAGGGCGACACGGAAACGACTACGAAGGCGTCCCTGCGTGCATTGTATCGGGCCGCATCTACGTAGGCGACGGCCGGGTGGTCGGCGTACTTTGCTTGAAGCATGGCGGCACGGGCTTGGCGGCGAGCGTCGTGGTGGCCCGCCAGCATATTCTTAGGTAGCGGCTTGATGTAGAACGCCGCTCGAATAGCATCGGGTAATGAGACCAGATCCGGAGGGTGGGAGGAGGTGTCGTGGCCGATGGAGGAAAGGATGTGGCGACCGGTCGGCGAACGGTAAAGGCGTTGCACTTGAGCGGAGCGGTGAGCCTCAATCAACTCGTCGAGCGTGTTGTGTACACCCAAACGGAGAAGACGATCGGTGGACGTGTTGGGGGGAAGGCCGAGGGCAGTCTTGTATGCCCGGCGGATGAGGACGTCAATTTTATCGCGTTCCGATTTAAGGAGACGTGTATAAGGAAGGCCGTACGTGAGGCGGGAAACGACGAAAGCGTCGACAAGGCGAAGTAGATCGTGTTCTCGCATGCCCTCACGCCGCGCACGGACACGGGCGAGTATACGTGCGGTCTGCTGCACCGAGAGCGAGAGCTTGTCTATGGTGTGTGTATTATGGCGGTTGGACTGTAGGATCAGCCCGAGCACGCGGAGATGCGAAACGACGGGGACAGGAGTAGAGTTGGCATGAACCGTGATGGTGGGGTGGGGAGCTTTGTAGCGACGCCGGTCGGGAGGCCGCATGAGAAGAAGGGCCGATTTGGCCGCTGAGCAAGTAAGACCGGCCGCGTGCACGTGGGACGTGACGACGTCGGTTGCGCGTTGCAACGTCTGCTCGATATGGCCGTCAGAGCCCGACGTGACCCAGAGAGCAATATCGTCCGCGTACAGGGTGTGTTTAAGACCGGGGATACGGTCCAGCTTGCCAGGAAGCGAGCGGAGGACAAGATTGAATAGAAAAGGCAACAAGACGGCGCCCTGAGGGGTGCCACGAGGGCCAAGCTCGTACGTAGGAGACGGGAGGTCCCCTATGATGATTTCGGCCGTGCGGGCGGTGAGGAACGCGCGAATGTAGTTGTAGGTGCGGGTGCCGGGGTTGAGGGCTGCGAGTTCGGCAAGGATAGCCGAATGGGAGACGTGGTCGAACGCCTTGTGAAGGTCCAGGCTAAGGAGAGCCTTTGTGTCTGAAAATGTGGGTGGGTCGAGGAGATCATGGTGGAGTTGTAAGAGGGCATCTTGCGTGGATAGGTGGGGGCGGAAACCAAGCATGGTGTGGGGAAGGAGATGGTGTGCGTCCGTGTACGTTTGCAAGCGAGCGAGAACGACATGTTCTAGAAGCTTTCCGACGCACGAGGTGAGTGAAATGGGCCTGAGATTCTCGATTGTGAGTTTCTTGCCCGGCTTGGGGATGAAAGCCACGCGAGCGTGTTTCCATGATTGGGGGAGGTTGCCGGAGCGCCAGCACTCGTTGAGGAACGAAGTGAGGGTAGCAACCGAAGGGGCGTCGAGGTTTCGGAGGAGCTTGTTGGGGATGCGATCTGGGCCGGGGGCGGAAGTGGTGCGGAGCTTCTGTAATGCCGCGTAGACCTCCGCTTCCGTGATATCGGCGTCCAGTACTGGGTTGGGGGCCCCAGAGTAGGACGCGAGAGGGGGAGGAGGTGTGCCAGGAGGCAGAAGCTGAAGGTATTTGGCGGACAGGTCTGCCATCAGCGACGGAGTGTCGCCGGGGTAAGCCCGGACCACTCGTTGTAACTGCTGCCGAGCGACCGACTTGGCGGAAGCAGGGTCGAGGAGGTGGCGGAGGAGATGCCAGGACTCTTTGCAGCCCAACTGACCAGAGAGACCCCAGCAGAGCTGCTCCCACTGTTGGCGGGCGAGCGCGGTGGTGTGTTGCTCGATCGTACGATCGAGGTGCGCGATGCGGCGGCGTAAGCGATGGTTGTGACGTTGCTTCTGCCAACGGTTGCAAAGGCCGGTGCAGGCGGCCCACAGGTGGGCAAGACGGGCGTCAGTTGCCGGATGGTCCTCCGTGGTGGGGATCGAGGCGGTGACTGCGTCGAGGTCCGCTAGCAGCTGGTCGGTCCACGTCGAGAGGTCCTCGATGTTGGAAGTGGCGGAGTGCAACCGGCGTTCTCGGAAAGCGTCCCAGTCTGTATAGCGGGCCGTGTGTGGGCGCGGATTGCTGGGGGAGGTGAGAACTTGAATGGTGAGGACATAGTGGTCACTGCCGAGGGACTGATGCGTGTTAGACCAGCGCGCGTCGCGCACGCTGCGGCAGAAGCTGAGGTCCGGGGTGGTATCGCGGCACACACTGTTGCCGATGCGCGTTAGTTGCGTGGGGTCGGTGAGCAGGGAAAGGTTGAGGTCGTGAGCGAGCTGCCACAGCCTCCTTCCGGGGCCATCTGCCTTCGAGTAACCCCAGTCCGGATGCTTGACGTTGAAGTCGCCGAGAATAAGAAGGAGTGATTTGGCTGCTTTCGCTGCAGCGGCACGGAGCAAGGCTAGGAGAGACGCATCTTCAGTGGAGCGAGGGGGGTTGTACACGTTGAGAATAAACAGAGAGGGCTGTTCACGTTGCTGAGGTAGTATCTCGAGAAAGACGTGATGGACTGCAGGGAAGGGTAGATCGTGTCGATTGACGGCGAGCGTCCGCCGGGTGAGGACGGCCGTCACGGGATGGGGCAGAGGATGGTGAGTTACTTGTAGGCGACGTAACCCGAGAGGGAGACGTCGGCGTGAGTTTCCTGTAGTACGATGATATCAGGCGCGTCCGAGGGGTCTAGTTGTTGTAGGTGGAGAAGGAGGTGGTTACGCTTGGGACGAAAACCACGGCAGTTCCACTGCCAAATGGTGACGATGGATCGGTCAGCCATTTTTAACAGAGGAAGATGTTGCCTCGGCCGGTGTTTGCGAGGTTCGGGCGGCGCCGGAGGAGGTGGTGGTGCGGGCATGGAGGGGTGGGTTTGCTCGGATGCTTCCAAGCATGGCAGTTTGTAGGCCATCAACTGTTGACTGTAGAGATTGGAAGGACGTGGCGGGGGGGTAGGCGGCGAAGTCTGTGCGCAGGGAATTTAGAGCTTCGTGCTGTGCAGTGAGAAGCTGGTGGACGGAGTTGAAGCGGCTATCCAACCGCTTTTCAAGATCCACCAAGGCCGTCTTGATGGATACCTGGACCTCTTCAGAAAGGTGAAGAGATTCAAGGGGAGTGTTGGGTCGACGGCGCTTGCCAGTGCATCCTTCGGGAGTCTGAACGTCCATGTCGGAGGAGGAGCAAATGGTAGAGGGCAGAGAGGATTTCACTGTGATGGCTGATTCCAGCTTCTCTTCAAGAGCTTGCAGTTTCGCTTGGAGGGAATCAATTTGGGTCTTCTGAGCTGCAATTTGAGCGCTTTGTGCAGTGACCTGCTGTCGGAGGGAGGCGTTTTCTTGCTGCAGTGCAACAACCTGCGGCTCCGAGGGCAAGCCGGGGGCGCCGCGGGGCCATGTCGAATTCATGGGCTGTGATGCGGGTTTAGGCACCGCTGGTACGGGGGGCGGAGAGGCAGTAACCAACTTGGGCGGTGGATCTGGTGAGGGACCACTTGCTGCTTGCTGGGAAGAGCGCACTGCCGCTGCGGGCGGAACAGGCTGTTGTGGCGAGGGGTGTGTGTCAGGTACCGGGGCCTTCTGGCGTTGAGGGCGCTGCACGTAGCGGTGTTTACAGTTGGAACTGTACGTGGAGTGATTCCCATTGCAGACGATGCAGCGGGGGTTGCAAGTGGGTGGAGATACTTCGGGCGGTGTGGGGTGAGCAGCGCCGCACCGATGGCACCGCTCCTGCCGCGGCTTGGGGCACACGTCGGTCCGGTGGCCGGTCGAGCGGCAATTGTAGCAGGCTTCCACCTTGTTGCGGAACGGAAGGAGGCGAAGCTGGACACCGTGGTAGAAGATCCACCGCGGTAGTTTCGGCTCCATGAGGGTGACCAAGATGTGAGGGGCCTTGCCCATGCGGCGGCCGCCCACAACAGAGAGGGTAGGATTGCTTGCCTGAAGGTCTTCAAGGATGGCTTGGTCGGTGAAGTCGTCGAAGGCGTGGTACAGTGTGCCCCTGAGGGCATCGTCTGGCGGTGGGGCGTAAAGGTGGACGGGGAAAGTGTTGCCGGAAACCGTGAGGGAGGTGATGCGGAGGTATGCTTGAGCACGAGCCGAGTCCGCGACGCTGAGCGTAAAAGTGTTGTTGACGGGGTGGATCCGCACCGTGTCGCGAGATGCGGGCGGGAGGTCTTGCAGGCACGCTGCTTGCAGCAAGGCGCTGTACAAGTGCCAAGGCTGGAGCTTGGTGAGTTCTACGGGGCTTTTGGGGCGGCCGACGATGTGAATCGTGTCCGCCGGGAGACGAGGGAGCGGAGCGCGGCGGCGGTGCTGCGGAGGCGATGCATTTACCCGCTTCGACGAAGGCAGAGAAGCCGGCGTGGTGGTGGGCTTAGCTGCGGCGGTGGCAAGGCGCAAGGCTGCGCGGCGTTGCTCTTGGGCGCGGAGGCCTGGGGACTGCCAGGATTCGTCCGAGAGTTCCTCGGGGGACACGTCCTGTCCTTCGACAATATACTCCATAGCGGTGGACAGCTAGGAGATGGGCGACGAGGCAGCGGCGGGCGGCCGGGCGGTCGCTCCGTCTGTCAGCTGATGTGCAGGCGGCCGCACTCGAGCTAAGCCTAAGAGGCCTAGGTCGGTGCACGGCGTGGTCGAAGGCTTTCGAAAGCTCTCCAGGGCCACCCCGGGCGAGTTTCGCAATAAAGTGGATGTCGAAGAAATCCAGACAATGTGCTCCAGCCACCCGCGAAGAAATTATCCGGATAGGGTCGAAAGGACCGGCGCGAGGGCCGAAAATTGGCGGAGCCGAAGTGAGGTGCGACTGCTCTCGACGGTGATCCGCCCCCGAATCCTGGAGTTCGGACATACGTGTCGTGGCTGAGCTAGCTAAAGCCTAGCAACAACCTATAGTCGGATACAACTTAAGAAGTCAGGAGAGGCCCCGCCCAGACGAACCGAAGGCTCCGCCTTCGGTTCGTCTGGGCGGGCCCGCTCATGACGTCAGTCCCGAGTGCGCGCCCATTGGTGCAGGCTTGTGTTCTTCCGCCTTTGAGGAGGAAATGCCGCTGACTTCTAAAGTTGTATCCGACTATTTTTTTATAGAAGCAACCAGATTAGACTTCAGAATCGTCATGCGATAGAAACAAAGTGGATGAAAGATGTTGCTGGGCTAGTTTGTTAGCAGGGGTGTAGCCAAGGGGGGGGGGTCAACCCCCCCCCCTCCGAAATGTTTCAATTTTGCTTGCGCATATATACACTCACACATACAAACGCACGCATGAACATACATAAAGTATGGTTGAACCCCCCCTCCCCCCCCCCTCGAAAAAAATTTCTGGCTACGCCCCTGTTTGTTAGCATCCATGATAGAGTGAGCTAAGTGCGACATACAGGCATGAACACAGTGCTGTTTCCATGACTTTTAAGTGCGAATGCACTTTATAAGCGACCCTGAATCCGCCGTCCCATAGCAACGGCGCGAGGAGCGGAGAGGAGCGTCTGTAGCAACGGCGCAGCGACGTCACGCCCCACGTGACTGCGCGCGCTCCGCCCTCCGCTCCGTGGCTGCGCGCGCCCCGCACATTGCCTGTGGTGATGAAGGCCGGCGGCGAGACGCCGAACGAAAGCGTGCGAAGCGAGCCGAGCACCCCGAAGCCGATCTGGCGCGGGGACGCGCGATGCGTGAGCGAGCGCGGGCCCTCGAATTCGATCGGCCGGACGCGCGCTTCAAGAGAGACTTCCTGGACCGCAGCTTCGGATACAGCTGCGCGGTGTGCGATCGACTGTGGTTCGACAACAACCTGAGCCCCATCTCGGGCGTGCGCAACGCCGCCAACAAGTTGAACGCGTTGCGGGTTCTTTGGAACGAGTTCGGAAGACAGATCATCATCATCAGTAAAAGTGCTTTGCACTTAAAAACGGCCAGACCTCCGTGGGTCGGCTGGGCGTGCTCTCTCGCTGCCGTCTCCTTCGCTCGGCTCTGCAGTTTAGTCGCGCGCGCCCCCTCATAGCATCACCCCGTGCTTCGCACTTCCTCATACTCCCCTTCGGGGAAATGCGGGTTTTTTTTTCTGCGTCCTTCCTTGTCAAGTCGCGCTTATACTCAATATCAACAAATAGGAATGTTATACGAAGTAAGGCTAGCAGCTAACTTATCTGGCGGTACTCTAATACAAAACGCTGGCATAAGGGAATGCGGCCGCTCCAGGGAGCGAAGCGGTTTTCGCGCTGTCTGTCGCTTCAGGGCGAAGTGGTGAGAGCATACAAGGGTATGACCCTTCTACTTATCTCAGTCGAGATAGCGCGCGCGCCACCACGCCCTTTTGATCAAAGTTTGCAGTCGCTGCCCGAGTAACACAGCCCCCCCCCCTCCCCTAAGCCCCCTTCATGCTCCTTTGTCTGACCGGCGCGGGCCCGACGGAGCCGATTGGCGCGTTTCATATCCCCTTGAGCCCTTGAGCCGCGCTTGTCTGCAGCCTTTGCAAGCTTTCACTCGCACGTGGAACATGCGAAACGCGGGGCGATGTTATCGATTCGGACTTTATACGGAACATGACGGCAATGGCCAAGATGAGCCTCGATTAGCCCTTCACATAGCATATCCCTTGACATTGCATACGTTGACATATTCACTTCTATTGGAAATAAGAGGAGGAATAAACTTTAAAAAAGAGCCGGCGTTTAAAAAAGAGCCGGCGACCGATTCGAGTCGACCAAGGTGGACGGCGTCCTAGCCCAGGAAGCCGTGGGCCTGAGCTGACAGCTGGGCCCTGTTCACCAAACGTCGCTGGTCTTCAAGGCTCGGAAGGGAAAATGTCCCTACGTGTTCCACCACCTTGCTACAGTGTACTAGAATAATCTTGCCCCATATCATGCATGGCATGGATAGTGTGGCAAAGCGGTAGGTGTGAGAATGCGGAAGCGCGTGCTCATTGGAAGAGATCGAAAGCTGGCGGATCAGCACCAATTGGAACTGCTGCTGTAGAGCCATATCCAATCAGCGCGTGCTGATATGAACAAGTACACTCTGTAGGCTCTTACAATTAAGACCACATACCTGAGGGCAAAGACGGATCCAGGTGCCTACTTTGGGGGGGGGGGGGGGGGGAAGAGAGAAGTAGAGAGTGGGGAAAAGATCTTCCTTCCCCCTTTTTTTGGGCATTGGTAGCCGAAGCAACCTGACGAGCTAATAATGGGGAAGTGCTAATTGTGGAGAGCTAATTGAGGTGGAGGACAGGCACTGAATGGGGAGGGGGGCGATCGCCCCCTACCGCCTTCCTTCTGGATACGCCACTGCCCGAAGGATGCACCGGGCCCAGAGCATTGCTCAGGCCAGCAGTGCTCTTTACATCACATTTGCAGTGCGCCGCTAAGAGTGCTTTGAAAAGTATCTAGGAGGGTCAACTCCCCTCGAATTTTCTACATTCTCTCTGGATGTATATATGTAACACTGGCGTAGCCAGGGGGGGGGGGGGGTGTTAGGGGTTCACGCACCCCCCGCCCCGAAAATTTTCAGTTTTGCATGTATACAAACACACACATACAAACGCACGTACGAACATACATAAAGTATGAATCAACACCCCTCCCCCCCCGAAAAATTCTGGTTGCAACATACACCCCGCACCTTTGAAATTTTCAAACAGCTGTTGTGTCCTAGGTCTGACAGCAGTAGCGTAGCCAGAAATTTTTCCGGTGGGGGGTGGAGGGGGTTCAGTCATACTTTATGTACGTTCGTGCGTGCGTTTTATGTGTGCCTGCATATATCCACATGCACAAGTGAAAATTTGCGGAGGGGTTTAACCCCCCCCCCCCCCCCCCCCCCGGCTACGCTGCACTGTCTGACAGTATCAAAGGCCGCCATATTCTATAGTCACCGTAACTGGAAGTCGAAAATACAGGAGAGCTCCAAAGCGCGTAGTATATATCCCCGGCCACTGCCACCGTGTCCCCGGCTTTCGAGATTTGAAGCGAGAATCTGAAACTGTATCAACTGTCCTCGCCTTTCGTGTTTTTAGAGACCTCTCCTTGCTATGTTCGCCACCAAGGCAAAAAATACTCACGCGCACTCCCCGTTCCAAAGGCGTAGATTTTATTTCGGGTGGGATCCGACCCCTTTTTGTGCATGTCTGCGTGCGCGCGTATATGTATACACATATGCATGCAAACTGCAAAAGCGTCGGGGAGTTTGGGGGGGGGGGGGGTGGAACATCCCCAACCCCCTTTTCTGAAGTGTCATCCCTAGATCGAGTGTGCCGTCTGCGGTGTGAGTAAGACATTTATTTTCATTTAATGTTGTCTGGGGCGCTGCGCTCATATAGGGTGGCCAAGTGAAATTCACAGCGTTCGAAAAAGAACGCTGCCAGCGTGCGAGCGCGTTCGGCGTTTGTGCCGGCCAGCGCACGGTCGCGCTGGAACGCGGGGAGCTCGCGCTGACCAGCATTCCAGTGCGTTGATCGCTGCGCTCGGTCACGTGGCGTTATACTTCCGTCGCGAGCACGAGCCGCTCGACGCACCAGGAGTTTTTGTCTTCAACCCCCTTTTCTGCACCGACCGATAACTTTCGACTCTTTCGACTATTTCGAAAAATGCTCCACATCCTCGGAAATCTGAAGAAGCTCTTCAAGGTTCGGAAGGTGCACACCGACGGCAATGTCTTCCGCCTTCACACCGTCGTCACGGTCGCCTTCTTAATGGCCTTCGGCACGATCCTCACCACGAGGGAGTACGTGGGGACGCCCATCGACTGCCACTGTCCGACTGTTCCGAAGAGCGTGGTCGACTCGTTTTGCTGGGTCGAGTCCACCTTCAGCTTTCGCCCCCTCTTCAACGCGTCTTACAACGCGAGCGTCGTCTACCCAGGCGCCGGTCACAAGCCTCCCAGAAGGGGACTCGGAGACCGCAAGTACCACACGTACTACCAGTGGATCTGCTTCCTCATGTTCGCCCAGGCGCTGTGCTTCTACGCACCCCGCTGGCTGTGGAAGGCCTGGGAAGGCGGCAAGGTTTCCGCCATCGTCGCCGCACTCGACATACGTTCCGCCATGACGCAGAACAGCGCCGAACTTCGGTCCCAGATGGTGGACTTCCTGGTGCTCAACATGAGCCACAATCGCTGCTTTCTGGTCAAGTACCTCCTGTGCGAACTTCTCAGTGTCGCCAACGTCATAGCCCAGGCGGCCTTCACCGACTACGTTCTGGGAGGAGGGTTCCTGACCTACGGCTGGGACCTAGTTCGCTGGCATCGCGGCGAGGACCACCGGGAGTTCGTGAGTCCGGCCGTGATAGCGTTCCCGCGCATCGCCATGTGTACTTTCCTCAAGTACGGCCAGTCCGGGTCGATCGAGAACCTCGAGGCCATATGCGTTCTCCCGCTCAACATCATCAACGAGAAAGTCTTCGCATTCCTGTGGTTCTGGTACGCGACCATGCTGTTCGCTGGCGTGTTGGCAGTGTCCTACCGCGCGTTGCTGTTGGTGAACGTGCCGCTCAGGCGTCGACTTCTCAGCTGGCGTTATCCGGACAGTCGGCGCATCGCGGCCCTCGTCTCAGCCATTTCAGCCGGCGACGTCTTCCTGCTAAGCCTGGTGGGACAGAACGTAGACTCGCTCGTCTTCAGCCAGCTGGTGGCGGAACTGTCACGCAGGTTGATCAACACGATCAACGTGCCGCCCGTCGTGATGCCGTCCGCTCCACTGCCGCATTGAAGACGGAAATCCAACAAATGCTTGTTTGTTTGTCTGATTATCATCGCGGCCGTGTGGTTGTACCATGGGAGTGCGTCTCTCTCATTGTTTGTTCTGGTGTGATTTCCCGTTTCATGTTATTTTCAGTTCCAGTTGTAAACCTTTCATACCACCGTTTTTTCACGTGTTCATGTTGGTAGCTGTGCGAGGCAGCGGGTGTCTCATCGACATTTTCCGCCGATGAGAGTTGGCGTCGCGATTCCGGCTCGCCATCACGGGGGAAAAAAGAAAAAAAAAGAATGTCGCGGAAGAACGTAGAGAGGAGACGGAGACTACAGAGACGCCAGGTCCGATCGGATTTCTCGCTCCAGCCACCAGGCAGCCCTCAGTGAGGGCTGCCAGAGGCACCGTTTTTAGCCAGTTAGTGATGGCTCCCGTCGCTTAGGCAGTGTTTCGTGCCGACGGCCCCACAGAAAACCAATGCGTTGCCACTACACTGCAGGTGCACGTGACAAGTGCGCAGGGAAGCCCCCCCCCCCCCTTAATCATGTAAAGGGCGCGCCAATTCTGCCCCGTGATTTTACTTAGTCGTATCTTTCACGTAATTTCTTAATGCGCAGGGTTATGATTACGCATATTTTTTTACGATAATGGCGACCTGATGTTGCATTCAGAGAACTGTTTACTTACGACCTTTACTGCCTTTACCCCCGGAACGCCGGGACTAGTGGCAGGCTATTGTGAGAAACACGTCATCGCTTAATTTTTATTTTTGCATCCACTGCGGAACTCGTTTCGCTCCGGCATAGCCTCCGAGATTCGCCGGCGGCGCGCCGCCGGCTAATCTCGGAGGCCATGGTTTCGGACTCGATCAACAAGGCGGGGGGTGGGGGGACGCTGTGGTGAAACTTGCCCCCTCACCCCACCTAATGGAAAACCCTGTGCACGCATATGCACGTCAGCATGATGACCGACGCGCTTCGATTCGGCAACTTTTTCCGGCGCAAACGTAATGGAGGAGCTTTATAAAGTTATACTAATCAAGGCTGTACAGCCGCCCAAATCTTTAACTACAGCGTGCGCAGTAGGGACATTTCTATCTGTCGGCGCCATACGATGGAACGAAGTTGCAAAAATTTTTGCGGGCATGCGCTTGGCCTCACCATTTTTTAAACTTAATTCAGTCAACTGGCGAAGACGGACAGAAAAAACTGCCCGTCGCGCGCACTAGTTAAATATTTGGGCGACTGTACTTCTCGTCATCTAGCTAAAGTGAGTAAAGTTGCTTCACATGCGGCGTTACTTTCACGGTATAGTCGCGCTTGCAATAGTGGATGAGAGTAAACGTATGGCTGAAAGCGTTTGGCAGGCTATAGCAGCCATATCTGTCGGCACTTCCGTGGGCGCCGCCATGTTTCATCACGTGGTGACGCGGGCTGCCTGACACCAGCGCGGCGACTAGAGCCGCGATTTCGGTGTATGCCACCCACAGTGAAGGCGTGAACAGCGCGAAAGATCAGTCAAAACTGTATTTCAGGTTTCAGTTGCTTATTGATCAGCATCGGGTCACAAAAAAAAAAAAAAAAAAAAAAAACTCTTGATGTGAGAACTGTCGAGGGTGCCTTCTACAAAACTAGAAGACGGTATCGGCCACAAAAATATATGACTTGGCTAATACAGAGCGCATGATTTATACAATTGTCTCAGAGATTTAATAAAACACATTAAGAAATGTAAACATTTTTGCACATTTCGTATATTACAGAACAGCAAAAGTGCTACGCAATCTAATACGATGCTAAAGTAATTCAAGCTCATTTAACCAAACAAAACATATATCGGCGGTCGCATTTCGATAGAGGCGAAATTTTAGAGTCCCGTGTACTGTGCGATGTCAGTACACGTTGAAAAATCCCAGGTGGTCTCAATTTATCCAGAGCCCTCCACTACGGCGTCTCTCATAGCATGAGTCGCTTGGGAACGTTAAAGCCCGTGAGCCAAATATCCATCAAAAGTATTTTCTCGTAAATTAACGAGAAAAAAAACGCAATTATTTACGTATAGCTACGGTAGACATGAAGCAAATGTTTTGTTTGGCTTTATCGCTTGTAGTACAGACGTGATTTTCAAGTCAAGTTTATTAGAACAGTTAAGTTGAGTTACATGGTTAGCATATTACTGGGAGGTCCCAAAGTTTCGGAGAAACTGATAGGGGGACCTCCTACGATTACACGAATGGTGTAATTACAAAAATTCAGCAAAAGTATACGGACGTGCGAACAGCAATGAGTAAGCTTTATTAACAATAAGAATAATATGAATACATAATGGTAACGCTCACTATTGAAAAGAAATGACACGAAAATAACTAAAAGCAAGTGATCAAACAAGAATAACAAATAGCAACATTAATAAACATCACGACATGACAAAATTCAACTTGTTTCATTATCAGTGACATCAGTGATACAAAAGCAAATGTTGAATACGAAACTGCCACAGAAATATTAATAGCTGATAACAGTTAATTACGCGATTAATATTCACCTTAATATTCGCCTTAATATTTATTGCTGCGCGAGGTGAAAATATGAATGTTGTGCGATGATTTTAATTCTAAAGGCAATGAATTCCAAATAGCTATGTTAGTAAATAGGGATGCGCTTGTGCGGTTACGATGAGATGCGAAGTGAACGCGGTCGCTTAAACGTCGCGCTCTTCCTTCAAGATTCAGGAGGGTGCAAACGAACTTATGATATTGCGACCGTGGAGCCTCTGCGGTGGTCGGAAGTTGTCCGCGAGAAAGCCGCTTTTCGTTTGTCCACGAAGTCTGCGCAGTCGGTTCAGCTGCAACGAAAGAAGAAAAAGCAAAGCTTGGAACTACTGTTCGGCCTTCGCTCAAAAAGGTGTGCTAACATTTATTAAGCCGAAAGCCTTAGACGCCTCATCAAACGCGAAAATTGACCGTCTGCTTCCCACGTATAAGCGACGTCAACACAAGTGATGCAAGAAATAATGTAATGGCGTCACCATATGCGTCATCATGAGGCCTCAGGTTGCCAAAATTTGTGACGTCATCGCATGACATCATCGCTTGGTCAAAGGTGGACCCATCACTAAGGCAATGCAAAAGCACGCGAGGTTCAGAAAACTCACAATGCCTCCGATCACGGGGGCCGTGCAAAACCTCGTTAGGTGCAGAAAGCTTTCGGAGTGGGGCGAGGGAGGATCAATACATCGACTGAGAAGAATAAGAGGATGGCTTTCGCCTTGGAGTCGTCTTAGGCGAATGCATAAAGGAACCTGTGAGTCATTCCTAGACATGGTACGGAAGAAAGCAAAGAGATGAACTTCACCTGTTCAATCTACATGCATAGGCGTGCACACATGTAGTGTTCTCCGTAAAGGAGTGTGTGTGTGTGTGGGGGGGGGGGGGGGGGGGCGAAGTGGGTGAAGTTTCGCCGAAGCCCTGAGACCATTACTATCAGAAAGCAGTCCAAAGGCGAGGTATTAAAGGGGGTTGGGGGAGGGGGGCGTGGACAGCGTCTTTTGGGCGGTCGAGGCGACAGGCTTGCTTAAAGGGACACTAAAGGCAAATAACAATTTATGTCAGAGTGAAAGCTCAGTGTATGACAACTTCTAAAACGGCAATATTATCAACAGCAGTGCCCTACTTACCGAGAAATAAAACTAAATGTATCACACGATGAGCGCCACGAGTGGGACATTTTCGAAGAGACCCCGATGACGTATGAGAGTCTGCCTACAATAAATCACTAGTAATCAAACAAGCAGCAATAAAGAAAGAACCTTCCGTGCATCAAAAGACGTAATAAAGTGCTGTTTGTTCGTTTCCGTTTGATTCATGGAAAAAAGAACCTCTGTGGCGTTGCCATGGGGAACGGCGCGCGTGGTTCAAAGGTTCCGTTTTCGCCGAACTGCGCTTCTCCCGGCGCCCTGCTTCGCTCACGCGGTCGCGTCTCAGTGGTAGTTTCGGGATCGCGTTCTGCCGCGTGTGTTTTGCGCGCTCGTGAAAGTCGCTCTGACAGAAAGTTCGACAAAATGCCGCATGCAACGACGCCGGCACTACCGCATTCCGCGTACATCGGGGCTCAAGTCGCTGAATTGGAGTCCAGCGTCGCGAGCCAATGTCTCGTTGTCAAGTTCTCCGTCCACATCCATTGCGGCGATTGCGGCAAGCTTCGATGGCTTCGATGGCCGTTGTTGCTGCTGTGGGTCCCGCTACTTTCGCTCTGCTGCTACTAGTGTCGGCGGCCGCGCAGTAAAGGCGGGCAACGTTGGGCACGGCAGCAAGGACGTATGAAAGTCGGATTTCAGGCGGGCGATTTGAAGTGCGCTAACGCGATGCGCACCACTAAAACGTGATTTTATTTCAAAATAAGCACTTCCTTGGCATAAAAGTAGCACTACGAGGTTTCTGGACCGCTATTTCAACAATCAACGTCGACTTAATATTTGCCTTTAGTGTCCCTTTAATTTAATTACCAGCGCCTCCGAGATGAACGCGTTCCTGCTGAATATGGTCCAGCGCACGGACTCCGTGCAGGGCGGCGTAGTGAGCGAGCCGCGGTACGTGTAGAACTTCTGCCGGTCCGCTTGAGGCATCAGGCTGTGCAGCGTCAGCGGGAAGCTCTTGTCCGCGTCTGACCCGTGGCCCGTCAGGCGGCGCACCATCCACGGGAGTAAGTGCCGAAGCGAACGGTGCCCGCGGGTCGACGTAGTGGACTCGACGACTTCCAGAATGCTGCGCATCGCCCTCACCGAATCAAAGTCCACGAACGTCACCTGTATCGAGAAAGTCCTCAGTTTATTTATTTATTTATTTATTTATTTATTTATTTATTTATTTATTATTTATTTATTTATTTATTTATTTGTTTATTTATTTATTTGTTTAAGAATACTGCACCAAGTAGGAGTGGGTGCAAGAAAAAAACATCAAAAGAACACATCAACAAAGGTAGTGAACAGCCTTACACAAGAAATAAAGTCATAAAACACTGCAGCTCGAACAATACAGGAATGCAAATACAAATTCTTGTAGGAATCATTTGGTATTCACACGAGGGAGAAATCGGCGGGGGACACGGGGGGGATTGCGGATCACGTGACCATGTCGTCACGAATTACTGAGTAGGCGCGACTCCCCCACGACTCCTCGGAGGAGACGGGGACCTTTTCCCCGACAGGACAAACGATCCCCCAGCGGTGGGGGATATGACGGAATTTCGGGCTCTTGTTTGGCCACATTGTTGCACTTGCTCCTGCTATGGTCACCATACTCCTGCAGAGAGCGGCAGTGGGTGTTCAGTCTGCAGCTGCATCGTCGTCTGCAGCTCGTCAAACGGGTGGTACAAGCCACCAGAGTAGTCTTAACACTGGTCTCCCCCTTCGTTCGCCTCGTCCGTGTGAGTGGGGGACATTTGTGGAGAGTTCTCCTCGCGAGCTGACGTCACTAGGCTCCGCCTTTGTCCCCCGAGCATTTGTCCCCCGTCTGAATTCCTCTTTACGGTAGGCAGAACATAAACTCGCGATTCCCCTTAAAATGCGTGTAATAAATGGTGCTATTAAATTTTTCTTGCCTTCTCAAAATGTTTTTGTTAAGGAACATTCCGCTTTCATGTGTCTTGTCTTTTGCGGTTCTGTTTCGAATGACTGGCTACGTCCAAGGAACGTCGAGTGATAATTTCGTATTCACGTGTTTACGTTTTGTTTCTTTTTTATCTTTGGAGCAGCTGCTTCTTGTACCGCTGTTTCACCCACCGCCCCGTTATTATAGTGCCCTTACAGGGACACTCAACGATTAAATAGATTTATTTGAGGATGAATAAAACTGCAAGAAAGTACATACTGCGTTATTATCTATCAAATTTTGCAGCAGTATCGGAATGTGTGGTTAGATTACCTTTATAAATACAACACTTGGCACTGTCACACTCTTGATTTGTCGAGAAAGCTGCTGCGAGGTTGCCATTGGCATCTCCTTGATTCAATGGCGCAGCGCGTTATAATATTGAAGGCCATACATATAGCTTACTGCAACGTCTCCTCTACGTCCGCATTCGGGCAAGCAAAACGCACTGCCAAGGAACGCGTGTTGAAGGCCCGCATCTTCGTTATTTCCCGCATGCAAACTTTTATTGCAGGTAAGCCAGCTCTGACAGACACCGGGGTCGCTAAATGCCCGAATGCATTATTAAATTTAATACATTGAATTTAGACAGCAAACCAACAAGTCAGGGGTCTCAAACACGCGGCCCACGAACCTCTCGCTTGCTGCCCGCGGCCCGCGGCCCGCACATGATGGTCTTCACCCCACATTTTTAAAAATTATTTTCTTAATAAGGATACTCTTGACCTACGCAGGCATGACTGGTCTAAAGCATTGTTTTAGTGAGGCGCCCCAAGTGGTCACCATGTGTTAAAACATAACCGTGAAACAAAAAAGTATATTTCAGAATCGTCGTCCAGATTTTGGTCATCTTGGAGATCAGTATCGGCATGGTGGAATCATGGCGCCAAATATCCTTCAGAAATGACCTGTATATGAGATATGGGAAAGGTTTTCTTTCAAATGGCAACGTTTGCTGACAATTTGCACGAACTCATCCCCCCCCCCCCTTTCCCTATTACCTTCTTCACTGCCCCGACGCATGCGGGACTAAACTGCGTGACTGCGGCCCGCTGGCTGAGGCGCGTTTAAGACTCCTGCACTAAGTAGTGTCAGCTGACGAAGGCAACGACACCAGATGCAGGCGACTGAAGTAATCGGTGATGACATACCCCGCGTTCTTCTGGACACCACCCACACGTAGAGGACGGTGCGAATGGTAACTTTAGGCCACTTTGGGTGCCTGGATACATCTAAGGTGTATTTGCTTAGAGTGAACAAGGCTGCGCATGATGCGTGCTTCGAAAGCTTTCCGTGCGGACGTTAAGCGGCTCCGGCGCCCGTCAGAGCTGGCTCACCCGCATTAAGAGTTTATATGAGGGAAAGCCCACCTCAGCGTTCCGGTTCGCCTTATAGCGGTGTCACACGGTCGTTTTTGATCGCGATCTTGCCCGATCCGGATCGCATTTCTTGATCGTGACTGGCTCCTTTAAGCAAGCTGCATAATCACTTTTGATAAATTTTATCTCGATCTGGCTTAATCGCGATCAGCAGTGCACCGCGGTACACCGTTATTGCACGCAGTCCAGCACCTTGATGACAAAGTGGGTGGGAACCAGAGCATCATTCGTTGCATACTAAATGAAGCGTTCTTTCGCGAAAATTTAATAAAAATTAAAGGCATGAGAGCTAGCTCCTGGAGATTCCACGTCCTAGAGGGGAGTTATTACTTCTCTCATACAAGAACACCACCACCACCACCACCAATACCAACAACAACAACAACAACAACAACAACAATAATAATAATAATAATAATAATAATAATAATAATAATAATAATAATAATAATAATAATAATAATAATAATAATAATATAATAATAATAATAAAACTAAATCTAGGGCTGATTATTTCGTTAAACAGTCGCAAAATTCTCCGCTGTAGGGATGTTAACAACGCGTGAACAATAAAAACAGCTCGCTGTTATGCCAGGGCTCCCAACCCAAACTTCCTTGCTTCGACAAGGCATTCAAGCTGGTAAAACGTCTGACGCAACCAGCGTCAACACCCGCTGATGCAACGAGGCGGGAGTCTTACGCAATCCCCGGTAACTCCGGCGATGCGTCTGACGCAACCGAAGGAAATCTCTCCCGCAACGTGCGGCAAGCCCTCTCATCCGCGGATCCGGTTCGAGCCAGCGACCAACAGCGGTTCCTGATTGGAGGCTTCGCGCTCCTGGCTGATGCAAGCGATCGCCCAGGGCTATAAAAGAACCAAGCTGCGCGGAGAGAGGGAGACAGCGAGACAGCGAACGAAGAAATCGCGGGTCGTCGTCGCACCGCTGTGCGAGCCCAATAAGCTGTCGGCCCCAGCGCCGAATATGTAACGCCTCTGTATATATGTATATAAATTTGCCTTAACTCACCGTCGCCTTGATCGCTCCGTCTATCAGCTCTGCGCAGAAGCAGTCGCAAGCTGAGACACCCGTTTCCCAACAGTGGTGGCAGCGGTGGGATCGGCCGGCGTCAGCTACCTCGATGCGGTGAGTGCTTGATGTTTTCCCTTCAGTTCACCAGACTTCTCTAGCACAGGTTATCGTAGTTTAGAGAAGGTTGTGTGAAGCATTGGAGTGAGCTTTGATTGTTTCGAGCCAAGTCGGAGCGCTTTGAAACCAAAGTTAATGCGGAAGGTGTAAACACGGCAGGTTGAGAACTGCTTGCGTGTCTTTCTAGTAGACTTATAGGGGATACGGCAAGTAGATTCTAACGAGGGCAAATAGCAAGAGGCTAGTGTGAACGATGGAGAACCTTAAAGTGAAGGAACTCATCGAAATTTGTGAAGAACTCGGCCTTACTCTGGGCCGTGCGAAACGAAAGCAAGCGATCCTTGAGATCATGCAGAAGGAGGGAGTAACGGCTGATGAAGTCGATGAGGCCTGGGCGGATATCAAAGAACGCCGCGAGGAGGCCGAAAGACGAGAACTTCGTGAGCGTGAAGAGGCGGAAAGGCGAGAACGCCGCGAGCGCGAGGAAGCAGAAAGACAAGAACGCCGCGAGCGTGAGGAACGCGAAGAGCGCCTCGAGATGAAAAGAATGGAATTGGCACTCCGTCAGTGTTCGCAAGCGCCTAGCGTAGCTTCTGCGACGGTTCAGGCTAGTGGACATAGAATTCGGGACCAACTGCCACCGTTCGTAGTAGGCGAGGACATGGCGAAGTATCTCGCAAAGTTCGAACACGTCTGTGATAGAAATGGCATCGAGCGGTCTCTTTGGGCACAGAACCTGTTAGCTCTACTTCCCGGAGAAGTATCCGACGTGATAACGTGCTTGTCGAGGGAGGCGTTTGAGAGCTATGACGAGGTTAAGGAGGCTCTGTTGAGAAGATATAAATTGTCACCCGAGGCTTTCCGGCAAAGGTTCCGGTATGCAAAAAGGGGGAATGAGTCACACGTTGACTTCGCGTTTCGTCTTAAAGCCGATTTAATTGAATGGCTCAAGGGCGAAGATGTCTATGACGATCGCGATAAAGTGGTGGAGTGCATAGCATTGGAGCAATTCTACCGCTGTATCGAGGATGATGTCAAGCTTTGGCTGCAGGATAAGCTTGGAGAAGTACAGCTAAGCGAGGCAGCAGAGTTAGCTGAAGAGTACTACACTCGTAGAAACTTGCACAGTAGGGCCGTGCGTGTTGAAAAAGCTGAGAAAAAAGAGGGCTTTTCAAAAAAACCTGATGACCGGAAACCTGCTCCGCACGGTAATTTCAGAAAAGACCCGTCTTTTACGAAGGAGACTGTGAGAGAAGGGCAGACGGAAGCGCACAAGTCGAGTGAGCTACCCAAACAGCGCACTGATACTACACGGGCGTTTGAGTCACGGAAGCCGCTAATCTGTTCACAATTGCAAAAAGAAGGGCACATCGCGGTAAATTGTAAAGAAAAGGTTGCTTTCGCAACGATCCGTGAATCAGAAAAGAACATGCGGTTGTTAGAACCGTATATTCAGGAGATTAGTGTCAATGGGAAAACGTGTCGAGCACTTCGAGACTCAGCGGCAACTATGGACGTTGTCCATCCTGCATTAGTGTCTCCGAACGACTTGACAGGAGAATGCGCATGGATCAGGCAAGTCGCCGAGGAGCAGAGCACTTGCTTACCGATAGCTACGGTGATCATTGAAGGCTCTTTCGGTAAGCTTCACACCGAAGCGGCTGTGTCTGCTGCTCTCCCAGATTGTTTTCCTTATCTTTTTTCGAACAACTCAGGAGCAGCTTCTCAAAGAACAGGGTAAATCGTTCTTTCCCAGCGTTGCGTACATGGCCCTCACGCGATCGCAAGCGCGGAAGCTTTCACAGGAACTTGATCTCGTTCCATGTAGTACGCCACCACCGGCAAAAGCGGCCGAGCTGCGTGACCTTGGCAGCGAGTCGAGCGAGCCTCGGACAGAAAACTCTCGGGGTGGGTTACTCGAGCCGCCGGCAGCGGAAGCGGGTAGCGTCGTCTCCGTCGGCGGAGAAACCGAAGTGGCGCCGTTGGGCGAGGCGGGCAATACGCTCAAGCCTGTAGCTGAAAGTTGGTGTGAGCTGTCGAGGGTTGATCGAGCGACGCTCATTAGAGAGCAGCGTGAAGACATCTCCATAAAAGCGCTAATGGAAAGCGTAAAATTGGGAGTAAAGAAAAAGAATGTTTCTTTTTATGAGAAATCTGGGCTATTGTATCGTAGCTACACAGATGTACAAGGTCGCAGGTATGAGCAACTCTTGATACCGCAAAAGTATCGTCGCCAGCTGTTGGAACTTGCGCACGAAAACGCGTGGGCAGGGCATCTCGGTTTGAAGAAGACCAAGGCTAGGATTTCCCTTGAGTTTTACTGGCCGAAATGCTGGCAAAGATACCGAAGACTTTGTGCGCTCTTGCGACACTTGTCAGAGGGTGGGGAAATCCACAGACAAGTGGAAGGCTCCCATGAAGCTTGTGCCAGTTATAACAGAACCTTTTCGGCGCCTGGTTATCGACATTGTTGGGCCATTGCCGGAGTCAAGGCAAGGTTGTCGATACATCCTGACTGCCCTCTGTGTAGCAACGAAATTTCCAGAAGCGGTACCTCTTAGGGAGCTCAATTCTCCACACGTCGTGGACGCTCTGCTCTCGATATTCGCGCGTGTCGGATTTCCTTCTGAAATTCAATGCGACAATGGCAGCGTCTTCACCAGTTGCCTTACCTCTACCTTTTTGGATAAATGTGGAATCAAGGTGGTGCACAGTTCGATCCATCACCCACAATCTAATCCGGTAGAGCGTATGCATTCAGTTCTGAAACGTATACTGAGAGCTCTTTGTTATGAGCACAAATGCGACTGGGAAGCATGTATTCCTCCCCCTATGTTTGCTTTGAGGTCTGCTCCTCATGAGAGCACTGGCTTTAGTCCAGCAGAGCATGTATATGGCCGGAGCTTAAGAACACCTTTGCGAATGCTGCGCGAATCCTGGGAGGGATATGATGAGGACCCGAGTGTAGTTGCTTATGTTCTCGACCTCCTTCAGAGGCTCGGAAAAACAAAAGATTTTGTGGAGAGCCACATGAAGGCAGCGCAAGTATTGTCGAAAGAATACTACGACAAATCAGCAAAAAAACGTACCTTCGAAGTGGGAAGTCAGGTAATGTTGCTGCGGCCTTCCAAGAAGAACAAGCTTGAGGTTCATTGGGAGGGGCCCGATAAAGTAATATCGAAGCTTTCCGATACCAACTACGAAGTGAAATTAGGAAAGCGGTCTAACAAAATTTATCACAGCAACTTGATGAAACCGTACGTTCAACGTCAGGCGGTCGTAAATCTGCTGTTGAATGCTTCAGAGGAGGAAGGAGCAGAAATTCTGACTTCTAGCGATGTCAGCGAAAGGGGTTCAGAGGTGATGTTGGAACAGTTGAACCTGGAGCCAAGGTTAAGTCAAGTCCAGAAGGAGGACTTGAGAAGGATTGTTTCTGAGTTTAAAGACGTGTTTTCCAGCCGTCCCGGAAAAACGACGGTTATTAAGCACGACATCGAGCTAATATGTGAGGAACCAATCCGTAGTAAGCCATATCGATGTTCCCCTGTGCAGAAGCAGATCATGAAAGAGGAAATCGATAGAATGCTTGAGTTGGGAGTCATAATACCGGGCGAGAGTGACTATACATCTCCTCTAATATTGGTTCAAGTGCCGGGAAAGGAACCTAGGCCATGCATCGATTATCGGCGCCTTAACGCCATAACTCGAGACCAGACCTATCCGATACCAAATCTAGAAGAAACGGTGGAAACAGCGTCAAAGTCAAACTACATTTCCACGCTAGACCTCGTGCGAGGTTATTGGCAGGTCCCTCTTACCGAGCGTGCTAGCCGATACGCCGCGTTCGTTTCTCCATTCGGAACGTATCGTCCACTTATGCTGAGCTTTGGACTGAAAAATGCGCCTTATTGCTTTTCGGGTCTAATGGACCGCGTTCTTGATGGCCTGTCCGAGTTCGCACTGCCATATCTCGACGATGTTGCCGTCTTCTCGAACAGCTGGGACGAACATGTCGAACATTTACGAGTCGTGCTGAACAAGTTGAAAGAAGCGGGTCTTACAGCGAAACCTGCTAAATGTCACCTAGGATGCGGCGAGGTGTCTTACCTGGGACACGTTGTGGGGCGTGGCCAGCATCGACCTTCAGAGATCAAGGTAGCCGCCGTCGTGAACTACCCACGACCAACCACCAAGTCTGAGATCAGGGCTTTCTTAGGGCTAGCGGGATACTATCAGCATTATGTGCAAAACTACTCCACCACTGCCAGCCCTCTAACTGACGCACTTCGAAAGTCGGAGCCAGTTAAAGTGACATGGGACTCGGAGAAAGAGAATGCGTTTTGCAAGCTGAAACGAAAAACCCGTTCTGATGGCGCCTGACTTTTCCAAGGGCTTTATCATTCAGTGCGACGCGAGTGATCGCGGAATGGGAGCTATATTGTGCCAGGAAGATGACACTGGTCACGAAAGACCACTTTTGTATTTAAGCCGAAAACTGAGTTGCAGGGAAGGGGCGTATAGTACCTCTGAAAAGGAATGTGCCTGCCTCGTTTGGGCCGTTCAAAAGCTGGCCTGTTATGTCTCCGGTTCCAAGTTTGTGGTCGAAACGGACCACTGTCCTCTAACCTGGTTGAATAACATGTCGTCCAAAAGCGGCCGGTTACTGAGGTGGAGCATGATACTCCAACAGCACAACTTGAACGTTCGTTACAAGAAAGGAAAGCTAAACGCGAACGCGGACGCACTGAGTCGCGCGTTCTAATCAGTGCCGTCTTCGGCTATCCTTTCGGTTTTTCGCAGGCAAATTGGGGCAAAATTTTGTCCTCATTGCGGCCTCAGCTGAGCGCTTCCGTCCTGAGTGATCTCAAGGGGCCAACATTATTTTGAATTCTGTTTCATTGCGTTTGTTGCACGTGTAATATTTTGAGTTCTGCTTTTAAGAGTTTTGGTGTCCCACATGTGCCTCTTGATAAAGAGGGAACGAAATTTCGACAGAAACGTAGTTAGGAATGTATTATTCTATTTAGGTTTGGTGTTCTGTCGGGTGACCGAGGGCACTTGCTTGTGCCGTGTGTTGTTTGTTGTCGGACCGTTCTTGACAAGTTGCAGAACGATCAACAAGTGCTGATACGAAAGATCGTCAGAAGAGACGAGCAAAGCAAGTCGACACATCTTGGCGACAAGCCACTGGAGCCGGGATCCGGCCTGGCGACTGGGATCTGTTCACGGAAAGAAGCGTGGAGCCGAATGTCCCCATGGCCCTGGAGGTGAACCTGGATGGACCTGGCGAACGAGCGCGCCCTGCATCCGAGCCACGTGCAAGCAGCTCGTCTTTCCGGCGCATTGTCTGGCGGCGGGGGTGCTGTTATGCCAGGGCTCCCAACCCAAACTTCCTTGCTTCGACAAGGCATTCAAGCTGGTAAAACGTCTGACGCAACCAGCGTCAACACCCGCTGATGCAACGAGGCGGGAGTCTTACGCAATCCCCGGTAACTCCGGCGATGCGTCTGACGCAACCGAAGGAAATCTCTCCCGCAACGTGCGGCAAGCCCTCTCATCCGCGGATCCGGTTCGAGCCAGCGACCAACGGCGGTTCCTGATTGGAGGCTTCGCGCTCCTGGCTGATGCAAGCGATCGCCCAGGGCTATAAAAGAACCAAGCTGCGCGGAGAGAGGGAGATAGCGAGACAGCGAACGAAGAAATCGCGGGTCGTCGTCGCACCGCTGTGCGAGCCCAATAAGCTGTCGGCCCCAGCGCCGAATATGTAACGCCTCTGTATATATGTATATAAATTTGCCTTAACTCACCGTCGCCTTGATCGCTCGGTCTATCAGCTCTGCGCAGAAGCAGTCGCAAGCTGAGACACCCGTTTCCCAACATCGCCAAGCCATGTTACGCAATTCCGTAATACAAGCTTTCACTGAAACGGCGTTCGACAACATGCAATTTTTGCTTGCTTGTATGCATATCTTTAAAAGGCCTTTAGCGCTTATCAGTGCAGAGAAGAAAATTTTAAAAATTACACATCATCTTCCCCTACTGGCAACCATAGTGGGATGCGAAAGCATCGCGGGGGGTGCGCATCGAGTTTCCGTTTCTCTTATGTGACTTATGAGACAGTGGTTGTCGAGGCTTTTGAATTACCGCTTGCCGACGCTGACGTTTACGGTCGGCTTCTCGAGCCTTCCTCTGCTCCGCGGCGGTGGCGCTGCCGCTAGCGGCAACTAGCGCCTACGTTGACGTTGTTCACGGCGTTTCGCACACCGTTGCACAGAGAGAGAATGACGGAAGCACAGCGAACGCGCGCTTTCGCAGCCTCGCAGCTTCGAGATTCGCTTGCCGGCATTGCCGTTTACGTTCAGCTTCGCGAGCGTCCATAGCGCCGTTGCGAAGGCGAGTGCAACGGGAGCGAGCGCGCGCCGCATTATATACGAGCGCACAGCTGTGGCGGAGACAGAGAAACGAGAGAGGAGAAACGAAGCGGAGGCAGCGCTCACGCCACCTCATCCCACCTCCTCGCGCCCACGCGAGGAGAGCGGGGAGAGTTGGCGCATGCACAGTATGGGTGCGGACGCCGCAGAACGGACATATGCCCCGAGCATAAGATGCTCTCGCATCTAAAAATTCGGCAAATCCCACGCCTTGTGGGAATCGGTGTTATGCGAAGCAGTCAGCGAGTAGTTGTCTATGCTGCATGTTTTGGCTTTGAGCCAAGTGTTACGAGGTGGATCGACGTGTTTTCGTAATCGTAGTAGTTGGGTGCATATCGTGGCCTTACCTGGCACGTCGACTACATTGGCGTTTAAAGGGTAACGTATGGTCTGACGTAACGTCAGCACTCACTTTAGGGCACAGACGTGAGTATTATCGAAAGGAAGTGCACTTTACGGTGCGACGATGTGAATATCATACTTAACTTTCGTTAGCGTATTCTCCGCGGTCGAGCAACGCTTGTATGTAGATTGCTGAATCATAGGAATACAAATGAAATGATTATTAGACTTCTGTGAAAGCAGAGCCAACACTGGAACCTCAATTGACGTTAACCCGGCATTACGCCTGTATCATAGGAGTATACATATGTATTGCTTATTGCTTTGTTATAAAATTAGATAGCCAGCACTGCAACCACAATTGACGCTGCACCGACATTACGCCTGCATAGGGTCTTTTTCTAAAGCAGTCTCAAGACGTGGTGTGGCTCTATGGTAGCCACATATGGTAGCCGCTACGCAGAACGCCTGGGTCCGATTGCTGTTGGGATCCTGGTCTTTATTCTTTCAATTCATCGGGTCAATGCTGCCGATGTCAGTTTGTCTTTACGCTGTCGCATGTAAATTACCAATGTCTGTTCTCGCCGTTCCTGGGAAGATATAAACTGTCAATCCCTTGCGGAGCATTCCCGCTTACCGTATACGGGTATGTGCCACACGTGTCTGGAGGAAACGGTTTGACGACGTACGTGACAGGATTTTCACGTTATTCATGTCATGACCAGACAGCCACATTCGCCAAACCCTCTTACCCTCCCTTTCCAATTTCGGTCTACACCAAGTTAAGGAGGCGATCATGAGAGCACGCAGACGTAGGCGGCTAGATAGATAGATAGATAGATAGATAGATAGATAGATAGATAGATAGATAGATAGATAGATAGATAGATAGATAGATAGATAGATAGATAGATAGATAGATAGATAGATAGATAGATAGATAGATAGATAGATAGAAACGCTCAAAGTGCCAAAGGTTCGCTAAGAAATGCTTCGCATTTAAAAAGCAACGAACCTGATACAGCGTTGCCATGATGGCAACACTGTACTTGTGGCCCGGTTCTTTTACGGCGGCGTAGTTATCCCTTGTGTATACCAGCTGTGCCTGAAAAGAAAAGGCAAAGAAAATATACTGAACATATTGAACATACATGGCAAAATTACTCCTAAAAGGTAATTAATTAACTTACATCTATAATTAGTTTTCTGAAAGCATTAAATGTGATTAAATTACATTACGAATTACGGCTGGCCGAAAATAATCAGTTAACATTACTGTTACTTTTGAACAGTAACGAAATAAATTACTTTGAAATTACATTACCAAGTTCATCGTTCATGTATCATTCATGTACTACAGCTCATGTACACTTTATTAACAGCACATATACACTGATATCGCAGAGGTCTTTATTCAACTTCAAACTCTTGAACATTCCATGGCACTCGAATTAACTTGTCTTTGTTATCTTTAATTCATTTTTTTGTCAAATTTGTTATGCTATAAGGAAAGCGGACATGCTATATTTTAGTCAAATGTATCTGGCAAAGTAATGAGTACTTTACTTGACATTACTCGTTTGAAGTAAATCTTTACGTTACTACCAGCCGACAAAAGTAAAACGTTACATTACTCATTACAGCAAAAAAAAAAAGTAACTTAATTACTGTAATTCAGCCACTCCAATTTCATTACTGCCAAGTCTGATACTGAACGTTGGCTTACGCCGTTTGGTGCTGACACACGTCTCGTTTTTCTACAAATCACTTACGTGCACTCATTAACAGTTTCATCATTAACATTATCCAGGTGAGTGATTTTGCGTGCGGAAAACAAGTGTGAGATGCCTTGTGATACTCTCGTACGCCTATCGCTGCTTATCCCTACCCCCTAATATGCCGACCTCTCCATAAAAATTAGTAGAACCGATGGGCATCTGGCAGTAACACATGTACACTTCATCAATCGGTTGTTACAAATTTAGCTCTACGTTCGGGAGTTCCTGTACTTCCCAGCGACGATGACAGGGTGAAGGTATACTTCGTCGAAGAATACGGCCGCTATTGAAGGCAGATATGTGTAAAAGGGGAAGCATATATGTTATACATACAAATGCAAGACAAAGAAAAAGGACATTGGCACACAGGACAAGCGCTATTCTCAACTAAACTTTATTGTAACTTACTTTCTTGCATTATACACAGCCGGGCAATTATACGCGCAGGCGCACTGTCCATTTCAGTCACACGATATGCCACCAAGTACGGGATATCACCAAGTATAAGACTATAGCAATCTTACTAAAAACTGTTCTACATTGCTACGCGGTACAACAGACGTATCGCTCATGCAGGTGACCTATCTCTTTCTTTCTAATGTGACATGCTCCCCGGTTTCTCCGGCCAGCGCATTCCCAATCCTGCCCAAAATCCGAATACTATATTCTACTGTAGTCAGAATTAGCTCACAAGCACAGGTCCCACAATGCATATGTTAATAAAACGACGCTACAGTATATATCTGCAATTATGAACAAACCAGCCCATTACCGAATCTTCTTATACAAAAGCAAGTTGCGCCGTTTGCGCTTGGCTTAGAGACATACCCCCGCCCGAGTCGCTTATATAGAGGGTCTGTCCCTAAAGTAATGATGCTGGGTCCGGTAAAAAAAGAGTATATTGATCCGATCGGTACATATTAAAATTCTTCAAAGTAGTTTCCTCGGGCGTCGATACACCATTCCTCCGGCGTCGATACACCGCTTCCAACGCGGTTCCCACGCTGCAAAGGCTCCCTGGATGCCGGCTGCCACGACCTCTATCAGAGACTTTGCGACAGCCAGGTGAATGGCGGGAACACCGTAGAAACGGTGAACTTTCAGGCTTCTTTCAGCTATGGGAACAGGAAGTCTTCCGGGGCTCACACCATGGCTGTATCAGGGCTGCATCAGCCCGGAGTTGAGCCCGGAAGACTTCTTGTTCCCAAAGCTCAAGAGAAGCCCGAAAGGTCACAGTTTCGACGGTGTTTCCGCCATCCACCTGGCTGTCACAAAGTCTCTGATAGAGGTCGCGGCGGCCGACTTCCAGGCAGTCTTTGCAGCGTGGAAACTGCGTTGGAAGCGGCGTATCGACGCCGGAGGAAACTACTTTGAAGAATTTTAATACGTACCGATCGGATCGATATATTCTGTTTTGTTGTTGTTGTTACCAGACCCAGTCTCATTACTTTACGGACAGACTCTGTATAGTACTGTACTGGGCAGATCGAATCGGGTTTCGTACACTCACCTCCATGGGATACGCGATGCCATCGACGCGGTACTCGGAGCCCTGCGACGAAGTGGAACCCCAGTGGAACTGCGCGTACCTGAACTCGAAAGTGCCTTGCATATGACCGCCCTGAACTGTCCTCTTGGTCTTGTCCGCTGGCGATGGCCGGAGGGTCACTGCGTGACGTCATGTCAGCCCGCATACTTTTTTTACGTGTACAGGTGCTTATCACAACACCTGACAGATGTAACACGGAAAACTGATTAGACGGTTGCATAGCAAAATATCGTGCAATGACTACGGTGTGATCGTATGCGTACCGTGACCAGGCACATCTTGCGTGTATGTGTGCGTGGTCTTCAACGAACGCTACTGGCAGAGGGAAAAGTAAAGCAATCTGATACTTCGCAAGAATTGAGGAAACATTGTCATTTATCATTCGAATTGCGGTGAACATAGTTAGAATTTATGTTTGATTATTAAGCTGGTAGAATGACTTCTCAGTGCTCCTAGCACAGTTCGACGACACTGTCTGAAGACTCATCAGGCAACGATCACATTCACAAAAAAAAGAAATAAAGAAAATAAATATTTCGCATACACTTTAAGAAGAAAAAAGAAGAGTCACTTGACTCCTTTTTGCTACGTATGTGACTCTCACATGTATAACTTTATTTAAAGAGACAACTCGACTCTCTTTTTGGCGAGTCGTGGGATGTATAACTCTCTGTAAAGAGGCAATCTAACTCTCTTTTTGGGGAAACGTGCGTCCCACGGCTCTTCTAGAGAGGGTGTATCTCTAAAGAGAGTTATGCATGTAAGAGTCACATATATGTAGCAAAGAAGAACCAAATGACTCTTTCTTTTTTGTTTCCTGGCGTGCATGTTGCTCCAGTTAATCTGGCCGCAAACTATCTGCTAATTAGGTTTCGTGAACAGAAGGACAAGCTAGCAGACAATAGATCATAATTTCGTCTTATTATCCTTGCTCGTTGGATGACGGAAGGCATAATTTCGGCTGCAATGCATAGACACATGGGGATAACGGGGAACTATACAGAATTGTCGATGGCGGCAGCGTATATGCACGTTCCGCTCACGCGACAAGCCGTCGTTGTCCACCGTGAAGTTGTGCAGCGGGACGTCGTGACCACGAAACTCGAGCGGCTTCATGGCGATGTCGTGCACAGCGCTCAGCCTCTCGATGTTCACGGGAGACTGCCGCGTCCCGCCGCACGAGTTGTGCTCGATGCAACGGTACTCGTGCCATGACCACGACTCTGCGTGGAGAGTAGAAAGAAAAGGTTATTCCAGATAGATAGATAGATAGATAGATAGATAGATAGATAGATAGATAGATAGATAGATAGATAGATAGATAGATAGATAGATAGATAGATAGATAGATAGATAGATAGATAGATAGATAGATAGATAGATAGATAGATAGATAGATAGATAGATAGATAGATAGATAGATAGATAGATAGATAGATAGATAGATAGATAGATAGATAGATAGATAGATAGATAGATAGATAGATAGATAGATAGATCCTCCAAGTGAGCCACTCCGGCTGGTGTATATGACACTTACGGTCGTTCTCATAGTTCCAACAGTGCTGGCTTCCCACTGGAAGACGAAAAAAAAGGGAGAAAACGAACAAGAGAATAAGCCCCGCTATTGACAAGTAACAGAGACAGCCAAAAACAGCAGGGTGAAAGCGATCACCCATATCCTTCGGCTGGACAACTGCCCAATCCTCATCCGTACGTAATCAGCCGAAACCGTTACAGAGGCGAGCGAAATGGATTCGGGCAATAGACCAATTCCGGGGATTCAGGGGGAAATGATCAGACAAAACAATATATTTTGCATTGCTACGTGCAGTGAGCCCCAAATGCCGTAGCACAACTAGAATGTTTAGCTGCTGCAGAGCGATTGAGATAATTAAATTTTTACTCGTTAGAAAGAACAAGTGCAGATTGAGCAAGATGCAGCGCGCATCGTGCAGAAAAAACAACAACAAAAAGCGCAGATGGCATGACCAAGTGGAAGGAAGACTGCTGCGATGGCGTGACTAAACCACGTCGACCTGCGAATATCATTTAAAAAAATGCAAAGCGAAAGTTAATGCGTAGTATGTACTACCAGAGAGATCAAGTCTGCGAAGCTGTGTAGATCTGGTTCAACGTTACACAAATAAAAGCGTCAGGTTTGTGAACAGAAACATATTACAGCTAAAAAGAACACGTGAACAAGCCGACTGTATGCGTAACAAACTGTACGATTGCTATACTTGTTCCTTGATCCTCTATAAAATGATCCTTGATAATGTACAAAATGAAAACACGACAAAGCAATGCAAAACTGATAGTGCAAGCGATTAGTACCGTGCAGCACAGGTGTCTATGCACAGGCGCGCGCAAGGGGGAGAGGGTGAAGGGGGCAGCCCCCCCCCCCGACCTGTCATGTGAAGGAGGGCGCCACTTCCGCACCATACCTTAACTCAGTCGAACCTTTCACATCATTTCTAATGCGCAAGGTTATGGCTGCGTATGCTTTTTGACGATAATGGCGACCAAATACCCCTGATGTTGCATTCAAACAACTTCCCATTTTTAGACCCAGAAAGCCGGGGACCAATGGCAGGCCGTTGAAAAGCACGTCATCACTTCCCCCCTAAATGTAGCACTCTGCGCATACCCATGTCTATGTATACCAGGGTTGCATGTAATATTGTAACATACGTATAGTGGCTGGTGGGAAACATCGTAAACTGTGAGAAAATCACGTAAGGGGACGCGCATCACTAGTTCGCCTGGCATGACAGCTGCAAGCCACCGACTGGTAAGACAAGAAGAGAGCTCGTCTGCCATTGGTCACTTCCTGCGAAGACAAGTGTAGACGGCTTATATAGTTCACGACTTACACGTACAAGTATGAAAACTGGTGAAGTTTCGTGCGATATAAAGTGGTCACGATTTTATTTATTAACGTTATTATTACTGCATAAATTAACTTTACAAAAGCCTACTTCTTAGTGAATTAAGGATAGTAGAAAGTTGGTGGTCAGAGTCATATACAAATTTATAAAGTACTGGGAGGAGCTTTAAATTACCTTCTGAATTGTCTACAGATATGACATCTGTCTGACAGCACATCTCTTTTGAACACGGAAGTATGACAGCCGGACGACGCAAACACGGGCTTATGTTCTTCAACTGCCCACAATGGTACTCAGCGTGAGCACAGGGTAGTCGATTTATCCTGACAATCCGACTGGACTTTTTCTTTTTCTCGTTCACATTAACTTCCTACTTTATGCTATACTTGCATGCAGTCCATGCGGTTCTTCTTTATTTTCTTCGTTTCTTTGTACACCGTCATCCTCTCCGCAAAGCCTGCGAACAAGTACTATATTAATTGTGCCTCTACCAAAGACAATGCTTTTTGTTCTTCAGAGCCACTCGAGACAAATCTGCATGACCTCACATAACAAATATATATGAGGTACCGGAAAGCGGTGACGGAGTGAGCGAATTTGCGAGCGACCATCGTGGAACGAAGGTTATCGGGCTCGCTTTTAGGCGCTTTTGATCTCACGGACGCCGTCGTTGATTCTGCGTCGTTTACTGCATACTTACCAGTGGTAAACATACTTACCAGTGGTAGTAACCACCTTATAATACCCGTGCGGCTGTAACGACCTTAACGGATGTCACGAAGCTCATGTTGCCGATCTTGCTGCGCCCTGAGAAGGCGACAAATTTCATGAGGATGATGTTGTTTATGATGACGATGATGATTCTGGGGAAGGTTATTGATGAGGATGATCTTAAACGCAATGATCTTGCCCACGCACCCGCGATGAGGGATGAACCAACAATTGGGTGGCGGTACGTCCTGCCATTAGCTTTGTTACTGTAGTTGTCACTTCCCTGCCTGCGGTTTTGGGGCCTCGCCTACCGGTGACCATACTTTTCGTTTTTCGTAGAATCATGAAGAACGTAATTATTTTAGTAAATCTTGCTCAAAAGGATAAACGCGTAGTGTGAGACGAGATGAACTGACGAGTGAATTGTTCAAAGAAGTAAAAGAAGATGCGCTGAAAAATTCAGAATTCAATAAAATTAGAAAAAGAAAGTGGTAGGAGTAGGAGGAAAGTGATGATTAGCATGACAGACGTTTAGTTGCACCATGAAGTCGCACAATTAACGCGTCAAACAAATAATTGTGACTAAAATGCAGAGCACAAGCCCTATGAGAGTTTAATGCAACACATTTAACTTCAGGCGAAGTTCACTGAAAGGAGATCCAGGAAGTGTTTTCGCAATAAGTCGGCGACATAATCAACAAATAACCATCGATAGATTCCATTTCCTTGCGAAATTGGCGTAATTGGTGTTATCACCAGGCCAGACCCCCATAAATATAGATTTAGCGGTGGAATACAACGACGCAACGTAAGGAGTAATCATGTGCTCCAAATGGTCTGAGCGGGCACCACCGATTTTACCATGGGAAAACTGAGGTGTCGAGATTATGTTGACCACGTTGCTCATCACTCTGGTATTTTTCTTCTCTACCTTATAAAGATAGCGGCACATGATGCTGTTGGATTCGCAAGTCATATACCATATATATAGCACATACATATGCCATATATAGCGCATATATATACCTACGAGGGAGATGGGCCATTCATTGAGAAACTGAATTAAGTGCAAATAATTGAAAATAGTGCAGAAAGAAAGGAAGTTAGTATGGCTACGCTTCATGCCTTCTATTGCGGCCAAGAAAATTGGCTGGTACTGAGGCGCTTTGTTTTGCTGGAGATAACATCAGCGCTTTTCTCTAAATTCCCACAAAGCATTCTTGATGTAGCCCCCTGTCGGCGTCTCTAAAATGTTACTCTGCCAGGTCAGACCTAGCTGTCAAGCACGGCAGCTTCAATCTCTTCAGGTACACACTAAGAAGAAGAAAAAAAAAATTGCCTGTTGTTTTTGTTGTTGTTGTTGAGTTCTGACTTGCCAGTTTTTAAAGGTGCGCTTTACCTCGCTTTTGGAGATCATTTAGGTGCTCTCTTCGGAGAGTCGTGGGAGGCGCGACTCTCCAAAAGAGGGGTAACGTGTATCTTTAAAGAGAGTTATGTATGTGACAAGTCAGTATCCACCAAAAAGAGTAACAGGCAACCTTTGTTTTCTTATAGTGAAGGTGTCTACTTGTCAAAAAAAAAAAAAAAAAACCGCATGCGAGTAAACAGAAAGGGGCGCGATTCACTTGCTCCAGTTTGTTCCCGAAGCTTCGCACAGTAGCTTGTCGCTCAGTGAACACCATGGAAGCTGCACAATGCACGGTTAAGGTCATTTAACTTTTATTTCTTTTTGTACAACGTACAATGCAATCACAATGATCCCGTAAAAAGAACACAATAAGCGCAATACAGCAGCGCGCTCACAAACGCCAAACGTGCGTATATCAAAGTTTTGCACAATCGAGAAAAAAAAAACAAAAAAAAAACGAAGTGAACACGCATAGACTGACGAACAAGTTCGTGTGATTTACAGAAAGTGCACAGCGCCCAACTTAACGAGTCAGCGTTGATGGGAAGAACCGTGTAGTAAGCAATTGCGAAATAACTTTCTGGACTTCACTTATCGGTGTCACCTGTGTCAACGCGTATTATTATGCCATGCGAATGCCCCGTATCAGGACATTTCGCATGGAACACTTAAAGGGACACTAAAACGAGAGAGAGGGAAAAAACGATTTTTCCCGTATTTTTTTCAGAAAACTACGAAGGTGGTACGTGCGACAGCGCAAAAGCGAAAAAACGAGTTTCGATACAACCTTCAGTGTTCTACAAGCATTTTGTGACATCTTATCGAAGTAATTCACCGAGGCTATAATTACCGGCATATACATATCTTCGGAATTAAAATTACACCTCTCGGTCTAAATGTACAAGAAGGGCCGGCCCGCAAAGCTTCTAAATTCTTAAGCATTTTTCTTTTTAAAAAATGCCACGATATCACGCAATCCGTGGCGATGCGGACATGGCGCTTTCTGGTGAAGCATATTGCGATCAGTTCGTTCTTTCTTTCGCTACACAGTCAAACACGACTCAATCGAACTTGGGTAAGTCGAATTACCGTTTATATCGAACTACTTGCGCACGCGGCAACGCTTTAATGTCAATCCATAGGCAAATCTACGGCTACAACGAACAAAAACAGACGGAACATTTGATATATCGAACATCGGGCAGCACGAAACGCGCCAAGAAGTTGGCTTTCCCTCATAAAGAGTTGGCCTTTTCTCGCGGAAGCGGACTTTTCAGCATGAATTTTGGAGCGCGAGCGGTGCCAAAAAGGACCAGTGGCCTTCGGCGCCCGACGAGTACACACAGCTGCGTATGAAAATGTTCCCCAACTGCAAACCACGAAAAAATAAGAACTAAAACACAATTAAAAAAAAATCCCTGCGTATTGCTGTGAAATTGCCTAACTTGCATTATCGTGAGGCAGTCCCGCGAAGCCAACTTGCGCGTCGAAGTTCGCAATTGATAGGGTAAATCTTTTAAAAGTTTTATATCGAATTTACGATATATCGAACTATTCACTTTCTCTTCCTTTTTTTTGCGAGTTCGATATATGCGGGTTTGACTGTAGTAAGTCGTCACTCTTTCCAACGAGTGAGCGCTGAAGCCTACAGAGCTTTCGAAATGACGATTTACCGATATACAGCTTATTTTAGAGTCCTTAATCAATGATTTCCCTTGGCCGACCCTTTAGAATAGTCCGGGACGATGAGAAAGTTCCTGTAGACGTGTCGCCCGTGCAGCGGCATGGTTGGCCGAAAGTTGTTCACCAGGGGCTCGTGGCCTTCTCTGCCCCCGCTTTCAACTTCCAGGTGACGGAAGGCATTCAACTGCAAAGAAAATACGGCATCCACGTTGAAGGAGGGATCGCATAGTAGCGCTGTGTGATGTTTATATATGCGCCTTCGCGTGCCCGCGTTTCGTTGCGCGCTACGTCAAAGTTATGGCGGTGAAGCTCACTTCCTGGTGGCAGCACAACATTTGACTTTAATTTCTTCGGACTTGTTTAACGTAAAAACGAAATGAAAAATTATTAAGCGAAGCTTTTATACCTCACATATTTCAGTGGCGGCGTCGAACGCGAAAAACGAGCCGCCGGCGAGCGTACAGAAACGCGGTCCCCGAAGGTACGCCGGTCACGTGCCTGTTTGTATGCGCCGTTTTCCAATAATTGATGCTCTCTCGATCGTGGGCTTGACGGCGACCAGCCGTTTCCGATATGGCAACCTGATCTGTTATCGAAGCGTTTTTAAATTGTTGCCTGGATATTAACGCTTGACCGTCGTTGTTGCCTGTAGCAACTGAAGTGTTGCGCTGCTTGGGTGAAGGTCCTATTCCCGGCGTGGAGGAAGGAAACAGTTAGGAGGGAGCATTGCGAAATGCGAAAGAAAGAAAAAGGAAGGAAAGAAAGAAGGAAAGAAACAAAGAAAGAAGGAAAGAAAGAGAGAGAAAGAAAGAAAACAGAAGGAAGGAAGGAAAGAAAGGGAAAGAAAAAAGGAAAAAAGAAACAAGGACAGAAAGAAAGAAGGAAAGAGAAAGGAGAAAGAAAAAAAGAAAGAAACAAAGAATGAAAGAAAGAGAAAGAAAGAAAGAAAGAAAGAAAGAAAGAAAGAAAGAAAGAAAGAAAGAAAGAAAGAAAGAAAGAAAGAAAGAAAGAAAGAAAGAAAGAAAGAAAGAAAGAAAGAAAGAAAGAAAGAAAGAAAGAAAGAAAGGTAGTAGGAAAGGCACGCACACGCCAAGCTTCGCTTGCCTTATTTTCCCGACAGAGCAAGGGCTCCTGATTTTTTTCTTTGTCTTTTTGTCTTTATACGGCGCCTTACGGCGTCAATCAAAAATGCGCAATGGAGCCTGCCGACGGGCCTTTACGGAACGTTTACTTCACGGACACGATCAAGCAAGCGTAAGAGTTTGTCGTCTGCTCGTAGTGCATAATGGCAACATTTGATCTATTGCGCTTGCCTGTGTTTCGCTTATTTTTCCCTGGCGCTTGAGCACCACCCACGTGACTGCCTCAGCGCAGGGCGGCGTTGTGAGGGAGCCCCTGTAGAAGTAGGCCTGCCTCGGGTTCCCCGGGAGTAAGTCCGCCAGCGCGATTGCCTTGGGCAGCTTCACACGGTTGCTGCGCAGCTTTAGCATGAGGTCCAGCGAGTGCACGACGCTGTTCAACGCTCGGTTGTCTTGTCGAGAGACCTGCGAGGGCGCCGACACTCTTGATCACCTTCTGCAAATCTGGCCATATGGCAACTGCTCCTTGCGCACTGTTGAATCTATCTATCTATCTATCTATCTATCTATCTATCTATCTATCTATCTATCTATCTATCTATCTATCTATCTATCTATCTATCTATCTATCTATCTATCTATCTATCTATCTATCTATCTATCTATCTATCTATCTATCTGTAAATGGAAAATTTTTGTGCGGGGGAAGGAGAGTTGAACCCCCCAAACCATCCCCCTGGTCACGCCACTGTAGCTATTCTTCCGTTCTGTCTAGTGCGTCACTCAAGCACCACTCAGTATTGCCCCATAATAAACTTAAAAAAAAAAACACAGATCCCTAGCTAACGAAGCGGTACAAATATATGCGCAAGATTCAGCTCATGAAACGGTAACGACAGCGAAGATGGGACGGCATACCGCAAAAAGCACGCCGATAACCAAGAGACCGTCAGGGTGCTTGTAGGCTTCTTCAGCCGTGGCGTATTTTTCGTTAGTGTGCACCAGATGCATCTGAAAAACACAGGAGGCAAGCATCCATTTTGAACGATGGACTGATGTTCGTCTTGACAGGTATGTATAGACTGATACTGACAGTGACAGAGCGCCAGCATGATCCAGTGCTTCAGCTAGTGTGTCCCAAAATTCACTGTATAGAGAATCTGAATTGACGTCATTGTGGCCGCCATCTTAAAAGAAGCTGCGTAAGCAAAAAAACGTGAGAGCCGGACAGGCGCGTATTGTGCTGACCAACTGCCATCGTCAAGCGCAAAGCGATGCGCACGTAATGGTATCGTGTACTGAGGTTTCAATGGACCCCATGTCTGCGTACTAGCATGATCTGGATGCTACTTCCGTGATGTCGCTTGCAATCAGTGGCGTAGCCAGAAGGTGGCACCCCGGGCACGTGCCCTTCTCACTGCACCCCCCCCCCCTCCCCGAAACGAACTTCTGCCTACGCCACTGCTTGCAATATATCTATTCTTATATATAGCGATCGGAGGAATGTCAAAATCGCTGTTGTAATCGAAGTTTGAAGTTTATTCACGCAAAAACGTGTCAGTCCAGTGGTATTCTGGACTGACAAGGTATTAGGTGGAAGGAATTCGCCCTCCTGTGGCCCATTTCCCGAGGGGGGTGGGGTGAAAGAGAGATCACACTGCCCCGTTTTTCTTAAAGGGGTCATGAAGCGCCCCTTGGGCTTGTTGAAAAAACACATCCTGCGGAAAGTTGACACGGCTATGAACTGCTCAGCCAAATATTGCAGTCGTGCGCGCCGCGTAAAGGCTACAAGCGGAACGCGAAGTTACTGTTTTCTCAGGCGCCCTCTTTTCAAACAGAGGCCGGTTCTCACTCTCGTCGGTGGGCGGGGCGTCTGCCGATTGACGTCGCGATCTGCATCGCCGCGTCGCAAAAGACATAGCATCCTCATTGGCCAATAGCCGACATACATCGAGAGCGGAGTTCGAATCAGATGCGCTTCTTGCCACGGGGTGCCGCCACTTGCCGGCGCCGCGCACTCCTCAGTACGCGGCAGCCGCACTCGCGCACGCGAATCACAGCGGGAGAGCGATCGCGTTTCATGACGCGCGCTGACGTAACTTCGTTCCCCGTGCCATTCCTCCCTGTCTAGCTTCCAGTGCGCTCGTCGGCACGAGAAAAGAGAGAAAGCGCTGAGAGCGTGCGCCAAACCCCCGTAACTCCGCTCATTCTTGACGGATTCGAGAAATTTTTGCGGCAATCGATTCGGGAGGCAGTTAACTCCGATAGTGAGGTCATTAGATCCTTACTTGGAAAAGTGGTTCATGACCCCTTTACGGCTTAAGGTAAACGATGAATGTGTGTAACGGTACTGACTCACCTCCATGGCGTGGGCTTCGCCATCGATGTGGTGTTCGGTGCCGATACTATCGTCGGCTCCCCAGTGGAAGTGGAACTGACTGAACCTGTAGACGCCTGGAAGGCCTCTCCCGGTCACCGTTGCGCTCATGTTTCCCTTCGGGGCAACCACCACTAGATATATATATTTTACGAGAAGAAGACCATAATACAAGCAACATCGTCAGAATACGAGCCCTGCATGATTCAGCAGAAACCATAAAACTTCAATTCTTACATCGACACAAAAAAGGGACACTAAGAAATGCAATACGCTTTCCGTTTGTAGGTTCGTAAAGATGCTATTTAGGAAGTCTTAGAAGAACAGACTGGTTGGGCTAGTTTTGGTAATTCATGATGAATGAAAATAGCGCGAATAAACGTACGACGAGGCGAAGTCTCCTGCTATTCAGAAGTCAACTACTCTTCAGTCAGTGGTTCGATCAGCAGTCAATACATGTCGAACAAGGTCAAACAACGGTTGAAATTCCTTCCACTGAATTTACTAGAATCTGACCGCCATCACGCCTCAGTGTGACATCATGAAATTTAGGCCTACTCATCTCGTGTTTGGGGCATCTCTGGAGCCTAAAAAAGTTGTGAAAACATGCTTGGTTGAGTTCCTAGTATAGTTCTTTCAAAATGGACCCCGCAGAATACGATGTATCTCGCTGCTAAGCCCGGTGTCGTGGATTCGATCCCGAGACGAAGTTCCTGCCTCATCAGCGGTAACGATAAATGCTGACGAAACTCATCACGTCACTCTGTAATGTTCATTAAAGAATACATCGCAATGATGTCTCATGCCGCGCATATAGCTGGACGTATCACGTATATATGTAAATACCTGTGTGACCGTTATTCACAACGTAGGCGTTCCGCAGGTGTTTATCGTAGTTGGAGTATCGCAGAAGGCCCAGCGAGGCGTTGTAGGTGGTCTCGTGTGTTTTGATGTCGATGGGTGACTGGTATTTACCGCCGCATTGGTTCTTCCCGCCCATGCGAAGCTCAGGCCACTCCTCAGTCCCTGCGGAGAGATGCGGGTTAGGCACGTACCTGACGCTATTCAATATTTATCAGACCGCGCAGTTTATAGAATTCCGTTGGATGCGTTCCAAACAAGTAAGTTGAAAAAAACAAAAAACGCTGGAATGGAAATTGGGTCTCGAGAGTGAAGCCATACCCACTTGTCTCTCAAGAGTGAAGCCGCCATCTTAGTAGGAGCAGGAACAAACGTGAGCGCGCTGCGAAGAAAAGGAAGCGTTTCCCTGCCGCGCCCTAAAAGTTTAATATGACAATTTTTACAACCAATGAATAAGGGGCGTCAGCGGCAGCTAAAAAGTTTCGGTTGCGCAACTTAAACAGTACGGGCGCAGGATGTTACACTCTGTAACATTTGAAGGCGAAAGCCCGCTGCACACTTGGTAGGCATTAATTAAGTTATGCCATCGGAGACCAGACTTCTTGCAGGACATAACAAGCCGCAATGTGAGAAACACGCATTAAATTACCTTGACGTTCTCACTCGATTGCATTGTTCCTCACGAACCGTCGGCGTAAACACCAGCGTCGCAAAAAAAATTCATATGTGATGACGTCATCGTGACGTCACTAAGACGTCGCATTACGTGATGTCAGGTGATGACGTCATCACATGACCTCGTCGCTTGGTCAAAGGTGGGCCGATCATGGAGGCACTACAAAACTATTTTGGATGCGGACAGCTTTCGGGTGGGATCAATACAATCTACTGAGAAGAAAAAGAAGAAGATGACTTTCGACTTCCAGTCGTCTTAGGCCAATGCATATGGGACCCTGTGATTTTCTAAACATGCTTCTCTGTGTCACTTCCTGACGTCATTTCCGTGACCGGAGTGATGTCAGTTAATTAAAGCTGGAGCGCGGTATAAAGAACTTTCGCGTTGAAAAAAGTTTCGGAGGGACTTTAGCCTAACATGTTACCCCCGATGTGTACGATGAAGAGTGAGACTCAACAAACTAAATTATTTTAACGCGACCATTCCCTCTAAACATTTTGCGCGAGAGGCACAGGCAGCGTTAGTCCGAATGCTGACAACCCTTCATAGCTCATGGGATGACACTCTTTGGCAAATCAAGCATGATTCGTTTGATTTCACATAATTATTTTGTGTTGACTACGCTTAACCGAATACGGTGGCATGCATGCTCAATCACGCCTCTAACTTAGGCCACGTGGGTAACGAGACTAACATGCGTTCACTGCTTCAATAGCGGCATATTTTTTACTGTGAACGGGATTAAAATTTTCAAAAAGGGATGACTTCGAATATTAAATTGAACTGACAAGCAGTTCCAGCCAGGGGCGTAGCCAGAAATTTTTTTCGGGGGGGGGGGGGGTTCAACCATACCTTATGTATGTTCGTGCGTGCGTTTGTATGTGTGCGTGTATATATAGGCAAGCAAAACTGAAAAATTTCGGGGGTGGGTTTGAACCCCCCAACCCCCCCCCCCCCCCCCCTTGGCTACGCCCCTGGTTCCAGCATATACCCTACCACCTCCCACCTCCCTAAGCAGTTCTGCCATCACCACAACTTTTCTTCTTTCATTGTCAGTCGAGTAACGAATTCATAAGTTTAGGACAGCCGACTTGTAACGCAGCCTACCCACGGGAGATAGAGAGGGTGGGGGGGGGGATCTGCTGACCCCCCTCCCTTTTCATAATTTTTGAATGTATAAGCTGAGTATGGCGGTTCGCGCCCCATGCTCAGATTTAGGTATCAGACTGCACATAAGCTAACCTCCCCTTCCCTTTTTTTCCCCAAAAAATCCTGTATCCACCCCTGAGCCTACCACTAGCATAGCCAAAAAGGGGAGAGGGGAGAGGTTGGAGGGTTCAAACCTTCCTGAAGTCTTTTTATTTTTATTTTGCATGTGTATATATACAAGCAGAGATACAAACGCACGCACGAAAATACATAATGTATGCCGACCCTCCCCCCCCCCCCTTTCCCCCGAAACAAATTCTGACTACCCCCCCCCCCGGAGCCTACCTTTCCATGTTTTCACATCCAGGTAAAAAAATAAATCACCGCCACTGCGACGACATGCGCGACAACCACAGGAGAACTAGCAACAACAATAATGAAAAACAACAATAACAAGGACAACAAATAAGAATACTAATAGCAAAAACGACATAATGGAAAAATCCACCCACTACTCGGTCAATCCCCCACATTGTGTATGAGCCATGGTCAAAGCTGTTTCGTTGTTTTCGTTGTTGGACAACAACGAAAACAACTATCTAGCCTGCTTCTTAGCGTTGTTTCACAAATACTGTGTGCCCGTGAAAGTGTTTTTTTTTTTTTTTTTTTTGCGGCAGACAAGTAGGGAGCCCGCAGCATTGTGCTGTACCTGCGGACGCTCCATCTTTACGTCGCATGGGGACAGCTGCTGAGCTCACGGTCTCCTCAGGTATCACCCCTCGTCGATCGATCATACACACTCGCGTATAGGAAAGGTCTTGCACTCACGAGCGAGCTCCGAGACATTTCAGCAGCCGTGAACGCTTTGAGGTACGTGCTTTGTACACAATTGTGTACACAGCATGCTTGTGCTAGTTGTGTCGACTAGTCGCTAAGAAAGAGCAAGAAACATTGAGGTTTGGATTGAACTTAACCTCCCGCGTCATAAATGAGTCTTCATTTAACTTAATTTTGCGGCTTATTGTTGCGTATGGTCATGTCGCTGAAGGCATTACCATGTTCGACGAGTCGTTCGACGTGCCGCCCTCCGCAAGCCACGCCAAAAGTATAATTTTTTTTTCCTCAAAATGGAGATAACTGGAAACGAAATCGCACTTTATTTCAAGCTTGAGATTTGATTCTATTTATACAGAAACAGAACATGAATGGCTTCTGGATAAATAGATACTTCATTACAAATTAATTAACATTAATTAATTACACCCTGCAACACTTTTTGAGCATGTTCAGAAAACGCTGCCGATCGGTAGTTGAGGCTCCTGAAAACACGTGAGCCAAACATTACAGCGCAGCACGCGGTCTGGAATATAGAATTCATTCTCAAAGTCAGCTATAAATCGCTCCCTCTTCTCTCGAAAAATGATGTCATATACCCAAATGACGGCGCCATATACCCAAGTGCACGGTCATTGGCTGATTTGAGCATAGTGTGCTGCATAGTTACCGTGGCCGCCGCGGAGGCCGCCACGTTCCCGCGCGCGCGCTCGCGATCACACTGAAAGTAAGCCGCGCGTCCGAAAAAAAAAAAATCACGCCATATTCACGGAATGAATGATGATAAGTGGGCGAAGCTCGAGAGGGGGAGATCATCGGTAAACCGTAACTCTCCCGTGAAAGTTAGCCCATTACATCATTAGAAAGACGTAAGACTGTGCGTATATTACACAAAATCAACTTTTATTTTGTTCTTGTTCGTTTGTTGTTTCGTTTCTTCGTTTGTTCTTTTCATTTCGTCGTTGTCATGGCGGCTGGATTGCGAGCTCCCTTCATTATGACGGCTTTATGGTCCGTGAAATGAAGCGAGAGAGGTTCTTGTACTGGCTGCAGTGGGAAGTTTGCAAACACTAAGTCTATGCACGTACCTCGGATCGTGGTAGGTTGCATATGGATACATCTGAGTGCGTATTTGGAAAGCATGTGCTGCACGATCCAGTCATTGGCAATGAGGTCCACGTTGATGTCCCCAACCAGCACAAACGGACGGTTCTTGTACTTGTCGTAGTCACGCAACGCAGCGTCTATAAACGACTTGACGTCCCCGATAGACAGGTTGGGTGCGAGGTACACGGTCATGACGACGATTCCAGAGTCAAAGATTTTGATGGCTGCATAGTCTCCGTTGTCACTTTCATACGTGAGTGGTATGTTGAGATCTTCAGCAGGTTCAGTTTGCTTCACGTAGATGACGACACCGCCTGCAAGACGGTCCGATTCATCGATACACGCGACTGGAACGTATCCTTTGATGTAGAGTCGCTTGGCGTTCCTCGTCTCGGTAAAGCACAGCACGTCGACTGCGGTCAGTATAGGGTCCCGTGCCACATCGCCCACATGTGCAGTGAGAGAACGAACTTTCAGGAGGGCGATGGTGAACTCGTTGGAAGAGTCAACGTCTTCTCGCAGCGATCGTAGGTACCGCTGCGTCAAGGTGGGTTGTCGATGTTGTTCTAGACGTTGAAACTCTCGCAGCATCGCCATGTCTTCGTTCGTATCTTTGTGGTAGAATCTATGATCTCCTTTAGCGTTGGTGAGGTGCAGATTATTTATGCAGACTGAGATTATGCAGACTGAGTGCGACGTACACCAACTTCTGGGGGTACGTTCTGCCGTATTCGTAGACGACCGACGAGTACGTTCCCCCCTGTGACTTGTGGACCGTAATGGCACTGGCCTGAACGAGGGGGAACTGCGTTCTCTTGCAAGTAACGCCAAGCTTGCGATCCAAGGTTACTGTGATGTGTCAGTGACGTCATGATGACGTCACTCACACAAGCGCCACCTGCGAGTGAGTCATCAAACTAGGCGGTCACGTACGAGCTAGGAGGGACAGACCCACGGCTTTAGGAGCTTCGCCCCTAAAAAAAAGAAGAGAAAGTGCTCAAGGTCATGACGCGCGATGTCGAGCGGTCGTAGCTTCTTGCTCCCCTTTCATCCCCTCCCTGCGTAGCTCTCAGTACGCTCGCTGGTACGAAAGAAGAGAGAAAGAGTTTAAGGCGTGCGACAAATCCCTGTAACTCCGCTCGTACTAGACGGATTCTAAAAGTGTTTGCGGCAGTCGATTTGTCAAGTTAATGAAGCCATTCTATGCATGATTACTTGAAAATGTGTTGCAGGGCCCCTTGAATTGCTATCAAACACACAAATCAAATTATTGTGACATTATTTTTGCTGCAATTGAATTGCGAGTGCCTTGGAATAATGTTATGTAAATTTGATGCATATACAGACAGTTCTTCATAGGACGCGCCTCAAAAGGTTAAGTTGGTTTATATACGAAGACAAAGACATCTGCAGCTATGCAGGCTCCGCACGAAGACTGTGTGCGAGCATTTATTGCTGCTGAGCACCACAGCAAGTGCAAAGCTGCAACATACTGAAGTACTTCAGTTGCAACTTGTTAGCGACGACGGTGGTGACACCTCCCAATATGGCTAGAGATTGGCCAAGGTCATGACTGGAAGCAATGTATACTATGTAACACAACCGTCAATTCTTACCAAACTTAAAGAAAACGCGGAATAAAGGGGCTGAGCTCTCGCACCTCGACTTGCTCGCTTCGTCGTCGACGTTGCAACCTGCTCCCTCTTCCAGCCTTTCATTAAAAGGACCTTACACCACTGCTAGTTCAAAGACGTGAGAGTGGTTTCTTTCTCGCCTTCATTACCCTTCCTAAAGGAGCTATCTCCTCCTCGCTGCTTATTTCTTCATGAAACACGTGGACAATGTCAGCACTAAGCGTTGAGCCTATCAGCATTTCGCGCTTTTCGGCTACAGGCCGTTATCGCCCCTTGTGCAGCCCAAAAAGCGCAAAACGAAGTGAAAACAGTTGATCGCACACAGTAGCCATGCGAGACAAGACAGAACGGGCGTGCGACTGCGTGGCAGTGCAGGGTAGGAGACAATTCACAGCTGATATCCCTATGGACCAATCGAGAGCTTGTTTCCTCGTGACGTCAGGTGAACAGACTGTTGGCGTCACGAATGGTGCCGAAAAGACGGGAAACGTCAGGAGAGAACGATGCGCTTGTTCTTTATAATTTCGGGGGTTGTTTAAGGGCAATTTAAGGAATACGGCAGTGTAACGGCCTCTCTCACAGGGGCCTCTAATTGGCCCTGTTGCTGCGTCATCCGATGCGCGCTTCATATATATAGAGTGTAATAGTATACCACAGCACTTACCTTTACTTCCGTAATGCCAGTGTTCCCCTTTGGGACTTGCCGCTGCCAACAGGTACAAGAGAAAAACAGAAAGTATAAGCACGCAAAAAAAAGAAAGAAAGAAGGAAAAGAAATGAAAGAAGGAAGAAAGGAAAGAAACGTTTTCAGATTGCGACCTTCAAGGGACAAGAAAGGAATTTTCTGGGGTTTCTTTTTCCTCATATGAAACCCGAACGAAATAGTCTAAATAAAAATTTAATAAGCGTTCGGAGTTTTGCACGCCGTATAACTATGTGGTGTGATTGTGCAAGTTAAAGAATCACAAGGGTTTCTTTGAGGAGTGTAGATGCATAAGTGCACAGGTGCTTTTGCATTTCGCTCCCAGCGAAATCATGCCGCCGCGGCCGGGTATCGAACCCGTGCCTTCGTGCTTAGCTACGATACACCTTATAAATTAAGCCCCTATAAGATACCACGGCGGGTCAGTTCAAGTATATATGCGAATGCAGACACAAAAAAGTCTATGAACTTTAGTAAGCGACTGTGCACCGCAAGCCGAATTTCTAATCGAGCACGTGTGTAAACAATATGTCCTGAACTATAAACATCGCATTGTTTCGCGATTTGAAGTGCACTACAGGCCCAGTTTTCATCCGCGAATCATTCGCGAACGGTGTACAACGCTGCCCATGGGTTCGATTCCCGCATGCGTCGCAAAGGTTTAAGGATGCATGTGCCTCTGTCCGTGTCTGCTGTGTACGGCAGACAATAAATGTTTTGTCATCCACGCATTTCACATTCCCCAAAGAGCGAGCGTTCGGTCGTGCTATAATTGCATTAAAACTTTGTCAGCGAGGTAACGTATACATTGAATTCAGTGACCATTCATAAGTATATACGCCTTTAGTTTCACGATGCTGTCATGCATGACAGAGTCTGCTGTGTTGAGAGGAGGCTGTGATCATGGTCATGACCACCATTGAAATCATCATTGATGACAGTGATGACATTCAGTGACACTTCTTCGATGTTTATCCAGCTAGTCAATATTCTGACGACATATTGTAAATGCCCCCCAGACAAATTTCTACCGTACTGACTGAATACTTGTACCGCCGCCCTTACTGTCACTAAAAGCGCTTGCGTCGCGCCAACTTCAAAGTATAAGTGTGTTGATATATGTAGAAGATTAGTTTGGGGTATGTATAGTACACTCGGTTATACAACCTAAGCCAAAAATCCTCCTTGGCCTAAGCATAAGTACAAGCTACGCCCCAAACAGTGGCGTGCCTGTCATTCATCTGTGCAAGCTACTCGTGCTAGGGGGCTTCCGTTATAACCGTAAGCACATTTACGCTGCTAATATCCATATGAATAATTAAAAGTTCGTCATCCGTACTTAAAATACTGTGTTTCCCTGAGAAATGATCGGGAAACACAGTCGCAATCTTTGCTGAAGTTTGTCAGGAAGTTCATTTTTTCGACGGAAAACCAGCGACACCAACATGTGTTTGTATTGTAATGTCACCTACGTGAAAGACACGAGAAGTGTATCCGACTGTACACTTTGTTAGGAGTGACTTTGCCTGAGCATGTATGTGGTACAGGTCAACAATTGTACTCACATGCGCCGATAGCAAGGAACCAGCAGCAGAAAGTCCAGGCATTCAAACTCTTTCGTTCGTTAGCAGGAAAAGCCATGACAGTGTACTCCTCGTTCGACACGATACACCACTCCGCACGCCGCAAAGTTGGAGTGGGGGCTACCTTCCGCCAGCGAGCAAGGAAGGACCTGACCGTGTTTTGGTTTCAAATCTTTTTTTCTGTTCTTCCCTATTCCAACGCACGCGGCGATTCTAACGCATTCGCGCGAACCGGAGCGGTGAACCAGTCTCCCGCGCAAAGCGAAAACAAAAAAACTGATTCTGACCGCAATGTAGCACGCAATAACACCTAAGTGACAGCACCCCTGTTGGGATCCGTTGCACCGATGTAGAAAAATGTGAGAGCCTATAGAAAGGGACAGGTAGAAATATAAGAATAGCCGCACAATTTTGCTTCTGCGCACCGAACAGATGCGCAGTGCGGAGGCACTTGTCAACTCCTTTCCATCACGCGCGGAGAGACCCGCTCTCAAACGACGTTTTCGAAAGGAGTCCACGGGCCCGGCGAGCCGCTGCATCACCGACACAGTTGCGTGCAGCAGCGGAAGCGCGCGCGCGCACCTTGCATGCCGTATTTAACGCGGCGGGAAGTACTTCCAACACTCTTCGGTCAACCGTGGAAGTTTAGTGCAAGCTTTTCCGTGGTTTTGTTGACGGTTATCAGTACGTCTCATCGTCTCACGGTTTTAACCTCAGACCGAAACCCAAAACCAGGCCAACGTAGCGAGGGCGTAGCCAGAAATCTTTTTTTCAGGGGGAAGGGTGGTAGGGGGGGGGGGGGCGAATCAACCATACTTTCTGTGTGTTCCTGTGCGTCTTTGTGCCCGCGAAACTGAAAATTTTCGGAAGGGGGAGGGGTTGACCCCCCCCCCCCCCCTCCGCTTTCCTGGCTACGTCAGGCCTACGTAGAGAAGTTCACATTCTGGCGTAGTTGTTCGAGTTGCAGGGAGTTCAAGAAATAGTGCTGCCTACGGTGGAAAACTGCAGCTTCCTATACTGCACTGGTTATGTTAAAGCACGTTTCCTATAGAGGTTTTACGCATGCGTAGTGCCGACGACGTTATTTCATGTTTACATTAGCAACGCGAATCATTTACATCCGTGAATTACAATGATCTCCGTTTCCTCTCAATGCTGATCAGCCACGGCCAGTGGTGTTACGTTCTACAGTGCACGCAACTGTATGATCGAACACGCGTTCGGCTGCCCTACTTTCGTACTTCCTATTTTTACACTCAGACCGGTCGTATAAGTTGTTGCCGATGCTTTTGTTTCGAGACGCGGTCAGTCTTTTCGCTTAATTCCGCCGCAACTGCGCACTGTTCTTTCTATTCACAGTGCGTGAGATGGCAGCGAGGCGTTCGAGGTTCTGCGTGTATACATATCGTCTCACCGGTACACCCACGTCCGGGTGCTAGTCAAGCTGTCTACATTAGCCTTCGTTCAGCGCCCGAAACATTTAAACCATTTGACGCGGATTTAACCAGACTACTAACGTACACATATAAATAGCTTGAATCAGGAAACAGCGCGGTAAAAACGAAGACGAAGCAGAGGAACGAACAACACACCACACGAGGCGCTTCGTTCCTCTGCTTCGTCTTCGTTTTTACCGCGTTGTTTCCCGATTAAAAATGTCCTACCAACTAGCCAACAATTTCACCTTATTAAATAAATAGCGCATCTCTTAGGCACATTCTCTGTGAATGTGAGCTAGGTTATAGGCGAATAAAATGCGCTCTCCCCAGATGGAGCTGCGGTGCGGTGGACGACCGCACTGCGCAGCTCAAACCTCCGTTGCAAGACCAAATATGGGCCATCCATTCCATGAAGCGGCAAGGAGACAGGGTCTCCGGTCCTCCTCGGGGGCGGCCTAGGCCTAGGCCACGAATTTGCCGGAGTTATAATAAAGTTGTTATCACCACCACCATCGCACGCAGTCATTAATTGACGAAGGTACGCAAGGCAGCATCGCCGTGAATAGAGGACATATTCCGCGAATGGGGAAGGGTGCTGCGAACATAATTTTGCAGTTTTGCAGCTACGCACTGGTGGTGCGAAGACCGCGGTATCACGGAGCTGGTCGCCTCTCCCTCCTCCTCATCCTCACTTCCCTCTCCCACCGCCTTGCTATGCTGTAGAATACAGGCTATGCTACGCTTTCTTTCTTTCTCTCTTTTTCTTTCTCTCTCTCTTTTTCTCTTTCTTTCTGTCTGTCTTTCATTCATTCTTTCTCTCTATCCTGTCCTCGTTCTCTCGCCCATAGCAACGCAATCATATATGGCTCCCATAAATGCTTGTTCTGCTACCGTGCCTGGATAGTCCAGCGGCTACTACGCTCGCCTTCGGACCGTGGGTAAACCAGGTTCGAATCCCGTCTCGCCAAGCAATTTTATTTCGTTTTATTTATTTCTTCTCCTCCCCCTCTCCACTTGTCATTTCCTCTCCTCCTCCTTTCCATCGTTTGTGAAGCATTCCTCGTTTTACTAGGCTTTACTCTCTCCCACCGCAGGCTCCAACCTCCTTCCCACCACTCTCTCCCTCTAGCGTCTTCACTTTCCCTCGCACCTGCTGCACTCGGCAGTGGGGCTTGCCCGATTCCTGTGCCACATATGCACCCGAGTTTTTGCGAACGCCTCGGGGGAGATTGGCAATTCTTAAACAGCTCCGTCGTTAAATATCCTGGCTGGCATGAAGCAGGCAGAGTGTTTTGATTATTAATGACGTCACTTCAGCACTACACTACACTGCGGCACTTTGTACTTCGTTTGAATTTTGATGTCACCTGCTCACACTCGGATGCTTCCGCCAATAAAGATGAAATACAATGCCGCGTAGGCGGGGCTTTTCCACCGTCGCTGCCCTGTTCTTTCGGGGCGCGGTATGTTGAGGGGGAATGGGACCAGTCAACATTGCGCTCGTGATATTTCTGCTCGGACAAGAGACGAGAAGTCGCCGAATATGGAATGTCGACCGATGGAGTCAAGGTCGTTTCCACAACGCCATGGACTTGTCTTTGTCAGGGCTGCAACTACGGAAGGTAAGCCTCCTTGCCGAAAAGTTGGCTCCAGCGACATCGATCGTCTGTTCGACAGTTTCTTGTCGCATGGAAAAAGACTGTGAGCTTCACGTGATCCCGCTAGCCTCGGCAAGCCAACCTCCTATGACACCCCCCTCCAGCTCCTCGACAGGGGCGGCGCCAGCGGAGGGGGGGGGGGGGAGGAAGCGGGGAGTGCCCCCCCGAAAATTTTCGCCAGCCCCCCTCCTCCCCCAAAGAGAAAACATAGTCAAAATAACGCATAAATTCCCCTGCCCCCCTGAAACGGACGGCGCCACCCCAATTTCTACCCCCCCCCCCATCTCCACCTCCTTAAAACAACATGGTTAAAACACAACGCATAAGTTCTCCGCCTCACTTTGTTGAGTTGTGAAATATCTGTGATATACATATTCATGATGCAAAACAAGGGCCACCCGATTTAAAAGTGCATGATGACCTTTTCCTGTTATATATATATATATATATATATATATATATATATATATATATATATATATATATATATATATATATATATATATATATATATATATATATATATATATATAAAAGAAAAATCACAGCATATCCACGGAGTGAATGATGATGAGTGGGCGAAGCTGCGGAGGTTCATCGGTAAACCGTGAATCTTCCGTGAATTCTGCCCAGTACATCATCACCGACGTGAGATCGGGCGCGTTTATACTAAAGGTTCGATGAGTTATGACGACTTGCAGCTCACTTTAATTTTACATGTACGCTGTGAATTTTCATTGTTTAGAAAACCATTGCTTTAGAAAACACCTTGCGTCTTTCGTTAAGCAGCTGGCGTCTTTTTCGTTTTGCTTTAGAAACATCTGGCGTTCTTTCGTTTTGTTTTTACAAAACATCTGGCGTCTTTCGTTGGTTTATTTCATCAATCAACGGCGTTTTGAACAAAATTTTTATTGTTTAATCACGCACAGGAGAAATCTCACCAGGCACTACCTTGGAGGTAAACAATGGCTGCTAATGGGAATGAGAGACAGAAGAAGTCGGCTTTTAGCTAACACTTACACTTCTACAGAGACAGAAGAATTCGGCTTTTAGTTAACGCGCACGCTGCGAATTTTTTATTGTTCAACAACGCACAGGAGAAATCTCCCACCGGCACCACCTTGGAGGTCAAAGGGTAAGACTTGTTACTCACTACTACGAGCACGACGAGGGACGAACGGGTGCCGCCTTAAGGAGCTTCGCCCCTAAAAAAAGGCTTTAGGATCAGCGCGTTATAGCATATGGGACGTCAGTTTGGACATATGTATACACGTAACACACACACACACACACACGTGTGTGTGTGTGTGTGCGTGTGTTACGTGTATAGATATGTCCAAACTGACGTCCCATATGCTATAACGCGCTGATCCTAAAGCCTTTTTTTTCTTTTTTTTTAACCAGACATGCAAGATTCTCGCGCAGTGTTTTCCGCATTCAGACAAGAACGATGCAGAAGGTCGTTGTCAGTCCACCTAAATGTCGTACTTATACATATACGGTGTCTCAACTAACTCTGGACAAGCAGTTGTTCGTATAAATATTTAATTTTTTTGTTCGAATTTCCCAAAAGGTTCCCGCGCATAAATTCTTTTACACCGTGAAAGGATCCGATGATCGAACCCTTTAGAGGTCTGATAACTGCATTATCTGCGAATTTTAGTTTGTACTTTTTAACCCTAAACGTTACATGGATCATCCCGCGTATATTCTCTAACATATGGTTAAACACCTTTAACCAAAGCGACGGTCCACAGCGACGGTAGTACCCACGAAAATTTGGAAAAGCCTCTATATCCTTGTCTATTTGTTCCTTCTGCATAACGGCGTTGTGGTTACGGTGCCCGGCTGCCGGACCGAAAGCCGTGGGTCCGATCCCGGCCGTGGTGGTCACATCTCGATGGGGTCGGAAATGCTAGAGGCCCATGTACTCTGCGATGCACGTTAAAGAACACCAGATAGTCGAAATTTCCGGAGCCCTCCACTATGGCATGCCATGTTTCGATCATCATATCGTGGTTATCGAACGTAAAACCCCCGAGAAATGGCGTTGGAAATGCGAGGAGTGTGAGGCCTCTCGATTTGCTAAACTTGTTCGTTCCATCCAAGGCTACGGATGACGTAAGCACACGTGGCGGTTCTATTTCGCTGCTTTTGCCAACTGCATTCCCAATGTGAAAGAAAGCGCCCCCGAATGACACAAGTGAAACCTAACGCCTAAAACGGGAAAGCCAACGCGCCGTTTAACTCGCTTGCAACGCTGATAAAGTGTGCCGCTGCTCGCTCTCTTCGCCGCTGATAAACGGCGCTGATGCGATAATCGTTCATTTTTTTACGGCGTTTGCACACGGTCATGTGATATCGCGCTGAGAAGGAATTAAAGCATGAGCAAATGGATAATTGAGCACGCTACTTGTATGCTTTAACGCTTTAAGGCCCACGGACAGTTCTGCCTGAGGAGAAATTCGAACAGGGTATATTCAACGTTTCTTTTTTTTTTTTTTTTTGCCTTCCCACGGATAGCACCAGCAGAATTAATGAATGAATTGAACCTTTATTTCGCAGAAGAGGAAGGCTTTAGGCCGCAGTTTGGGAATAGGAGGGGAAGGGATTGTTGGGTGAACAGCATAAGCACAATAAACCAACATCAGTTGGTGTGAATCCGTTTTCAGAAGAGGTTCAATGGAGTCGCTCTCGCGCGAAATGGTCGACCTCTTTTACACCACTCGAAACAGGCTACTTACACTAGCATAGTTCGCAAGTGCTTTTTGTGCTTCATCATTCGACTGAAGTACGTTGCCTAAACTCCTTATGTCGTCACGTGGCAATTAATTGTTGGATGTGTGTTCTTCCTCGCGAGAAAGCTGAGCAAATCCGAATGAGGTGGTGTAAATCTGCTCTGCATAATTCTTGACAGTGTGGGCATCGAGGAGAAGTGTCTGCAATTGCTTGTCTGGGTCCAATTCCATTTGTCAAGTACATGTGGTGTGTATGCTGCATTGGCCATAACAAGCAGAATAAAAAATGAAGAACGCGAAGTGTTGTTTTAGCTGTACCTTAATTATAACACAGGAATAAATACTTTGTGAATACTAGTTTAATTGATAAATAGAAATAATTAAATTCGTAAATCACGGCAAATAAAGAAAAACTCACAGGGTCACTTATGCCTTTGCCTAAGACGGCTCGAAGGCGAAAGCGGTGAAAGCCATCCGGTGTGAATATTTTATCATCATCATCATCACCATCATCATCATCATCAGATCTCCTAAGCTATAGTGCCTAGAATATTCTAGGCACTATACCTAAGCTCCGATGATGATGATGTAAGTAGCTGCACAGTTTGTTTATGCTGTGGCTGCCGCTTGCTGATGATAACGAATTATACCCTTTGGTAATGGGTCGGCAGCTTTCAACCAACCCCTCGTTACGCTATTCACATGGTGTGACGCCTGCTGCGATTCTACGTTTCTGCCACGCAATATTACATCTTTTAACGTGACAATCCAATTGCCCGACATGTTCTGGTACTATATGGTAGGATATTGACTTTCATGGAGGAAAACTGGGTGCGATTCCGGCTTGGACCCTTATTTTTATTAAGCTCGCTAAGGTCGTGTGAGTGGTTGTTCCGCACTCCGCATTTTTTGAGACCAGCGTCTGACGATGAGGCACTTAAGAAGACAAGCAACAACGACAACGACAACAACAACAACAACGACGACAACAACAACAACAACAATTAGCGCAGCTTGCACTGGGGGCGCTGATCCTGGCTGTTCCTGTGTTGCTAAGCTTTGCGAATTTTCTCTTTTCAAAGACGATAGTCTTTCTTGGGGAACTTAAACGCAGAAATTTTGGTCTATCTTTCTGTTTGTCGGCACGTCCCTCGATTCAGCCACTCGGCCAAAGTTGAACCCCTTGCACAAGGGCCAGCCATCGTGAACGGCTCACTAGGTTCATACTTGTCTACATGGTTGATCAAAAAGCAAACATTACGCATATCTGAGGCGCAACATCACTAGGTAAGTATTAGGTGGTGTGTTCCTTTAATAGAAAATACATAGATACGTAATTCTAGAGACCCTGGTTTCTTAAGCTGCGCTGAAAATGCGACTGCGCGGAAACTTGGCTTCCTCCGTGCCTGCCCTCTGCGCGAGCTCATTGTTGTGTTTCGGTTTCAGTTCTTCTTCTTCTTCTGTGGTTATTAAGGAAAGGAAAAAGGCACCTAATTTCTCTCTGCCTATAGGCGACACGGCGCAGTGCCTTGAAGGGTGGGGGTAAGGAGGGAATAAAAGAATAGTGGGAAAATAGAGAGAAAAGTGATAGGAGCACATCCATCCAACGAAGAGAAAAGAGGACAGGAAAGATGGGGAAACAGTCACAGGAGTTCAGGGACGGGTCCGCGAAACACAGCTAGAGGCACGGTGCACAACATCGGCGAAGCGGCGAAGGCCCCGTCGATGAGCGGCGCACGGCATAGCGGGCGAGGAGTCCGTCACAGGGCGCCGGTCAGCGAGAGGTACGAGGAGTAATCCAGGACATCGCGGCAGGCACGTCCGTCTTGCTTGAAATCCAGCGAGCGAGCTCAGTTCCGCTCTGGCATTCCTGCTTTACCCAGGCGACGTGAATATAAAAGAGTGTGTGGAGAGTACTCGTTGAGTGCGGACGTTTCTTCTGCTTCGGCGCTTCGCGCCAAACCGCGTGTTCGGGCTGGCTGGCGTCCCCGCCGGTCTTGCCTGCTGCTGCGCCGGGACTACCAGCCCGCAACACAGCATTCACGTTTCCCGACGTATTGCCAGATGGCGTTCATATCTCACGCAGCGCCTCTTCTATCGTCTTTACACGACATTTGCAGCGAAGCACGCAGATACGCGGCCAATTTTTACTCTGGTTCTTTCTTTTTCTCTCTTCTCTGTCTTTTGTGTATGTCTTTTCTGTCTCTATTTATTTCTATTTCTTTCTTACCCTCTTTCACGGTCTTCTATCTTCCGTTTCTCTCTCTCTCTCTTTGTATTTCTTGCTTCCTCTTTTTTTCTCTCTTTCTCTCGCTCTCTCTTTCTTGGATTCTCTCTCTTTCCTCATTCTTCTTCTTTCTGCCTTTCGTTCTGTCTATTTCTCTCTTTTTCTTTCTTGTGCTATGCTTTGCTCTCTCCCCTCCTCCTTTCCTCACATCCTCACCCCCACAGCTGTCCACCTCACCCCCTTTCGCGCCTCCTTGAGCGTGTCATGGATAGCCGAGTGGAAGACGCTCACCTTCGGATCGTGGGTACGCGTGTTCGAATCTCGTTTCGCGAAGATTCCCCCCCCCCCCCCCAAATTTCTCTACTTCTCTATTTTTATTTGAGCGAAGCAGAAGATGAAGAAGCTGGACGACGACGATGAAGAAGACAGAGAGAACGCGTGTCAGTTCATGATGATGATGATAGTTTTCTGTTTCTGACGGGCAGATTACGCCCGGCTTAATCAACTCCCCTGTTAAAAAGCCTTTTGTAATTCAACACAGTTTACCTATTCATCCCCCTCATAAACATCACCATGCCAACATTCACATCCGCCGCGTTAGCTTAGCAGGTAATTAAGGCATAGCTCGGCACACTCACTCATGAGTGCACTCACTCACACTCACTCACACTCATTTGAACGTTGTGAGTGTGAGTATGAGTGAGTACTCATGAGTGTGAGTGGACGTGAGTGTGAGTATGAGTGAGTACTCATGAGTGTGAGTGGACGTGAGTGTGAACGTGAGTGAGCACTCATGAGTGTGAGTAGTCGTGAGTGTGAACGTGAGTGAGCACTCATGAGTGTGAGTGGACGTGAGTGTGAACGTGAGTGAGCACTCATGAGTGTGAGTAGTCGTGAGTATGAACGTGAGTGAGCACTCATGAGTGCGAGTAGATGTATGAACGTGAGTGAGGGCTCATGAGTCTGAGTGGACGTGAGTGTGAACGTGAGTGAGCACTCATGAGTGTGAGTAGTCGTGAGTATGAACGTGAGTGAGTGCTCATGAGTGTGAGTGGACGTGAGTGTGAACGTGAGTGAGCACTCATGAAGGTGAGTAGGCGTGAGTGTGAACGTGAGTGAGTGCTCATGAGTGTGAGTAGATGTGAGTATGAACGTGAGGGAATGCTGATGAGTGTGAGTGGACGTGAGTGTGAACGTGAGTGAGTACTCATGAGTGTGAGTATGAACGTGAGTAAGTGCTCATGAGTGTGAGTAGTCGTGAGTATGAACGTGAGTGAGTGCTCATGAGTGTGAATGGACGTGAGTGTGAACGTGAGTGAGCACTCATGAGGGTGAGTAGGCGTGAGTGTGAACGTGAGTGAGTACTCATGAGTGCGAGTAGATGTGAGTATGAACGTGAGTGAGGGCTCATGAGTGTGAGTGACGTGAGTGTGAACGTGAGTGAGCACTCATGAGTGTGAGTAGTCGTGAGTATGAACGTGAGTGAGTGCTCATGAGTGCGAGTAGATGTATGAACGTGAGTGAGGGCTCATGAGTCTGAGTGGACGTGAGTGTGAACGTGAGTGAGCACTCATGAAGGTGAGTAGGCGTGAGTGTGAACGTGAGTGAGTACTCATGAGTGTGAGTAGATGTGAGTATGAACGTGAGTGAGTGCTGATGAGTGTGAGTTGACGTGAGTGTGAACATGAGTGAGTACTCATGAGTGTGAGTAGATGTGAGTATGAACGTGAGCGAGTGCTCATGAGTGTGAGTGGACGTGAGTGAGTACTCATGAGTGTGAGTAGGAATGAGTATGAACGTGAGTGAGTGCTCATGAGTGTGAGTGGACGTGAGTGTGAGTAGGAATGAGTATGAACGTGAGTGAGTGCTCATGAGTGCGAGTGGACGTGAGTGTGAACGTCAGTGAGCACTCATGAGGGTGAGTAGGCGTGAGTATGAACGTGTGTGAGTGCTCATGAGTGTGAGTAGTCGTGAGTTTGAACGTGAGTGAGCACTCATGAGGGTACTATTAGTGTGAGTAACTGAGTACACTCTAAGAAAAAGAAGAGTCAAAAGAGGGTCACGGCCGCGTGACTCTCTTCGGCTGTTATTTGATCCCTTTTGGAAGGTAGATGAGAGAAAGAGAGCATTTGGGCTGGAGTCACGGGACTCTCCTAAAGCGCGTTTCGATTGGCTTCCGCGATGAAGGCGCAGTCGTATGCGCCATACGTATCGCGCGTTTGCCGTTCGGCGCCGTTCTGGCGCGGTGGCTCGCCTCCCTCGCCGACGGAGCCAGCCGGGCTGGCGCCGCGCCTCGGCCTTCTCTCTCAGTTTGCTCGGGCTCTTGGAATGCGTTGTGCGTTGCGTCGGTTGCACGGGTTGCGTCAGTTGCCTGTCGTGCAGTTTTGTGTTCGATCAAAAATGCGCATCTTCGGTGGCGTTGACGCCAGGCTCCGTGCTCGAAGTCACGCTAGGAGGGCGGAATATTCATGGAGCCGCGGACACGAACAACGTGCGCCCGTTAACGGTGAGTGTACTGCTTTCGTAGGTACTAATTATACAGCTTTAGCTGGGCGTCTGCAGCAGCTCTGCGGAAGTTATCTGCCAGCCATTTCCAACAGCAGCCTGCGTCCGCGCGGCTGTTGCGGATGCCGTTATGCGCGTTGCAGTACAAGCTCCCATAAAATGAGCGATGCAAACAATTATCAAGGGTCATCTTTTGCTGATCGCACATTGTGTCTGCACTGCTGAAGGTGCAAGATGTCGTTTGGAGATGCGCTTTAGTTTACTTCATAATAACATTTCTATCAACCATGAGTGTACAGCATGCTTCCGCGCGTGGGAACGTAAAAAAAAGCCCGTCTACAGAACGCTTAGACGCACTATATATTATGGTTTTTCTTGGCTTAAAGACGCTAGTTTGAGGTACAGACATAGTAGGATGCTTCCAGCACGTACGCGTTGTTCACTTAAGTTGGACACGCCTCGCCGGTAAGGTGAAAAAGCGATAGACTTTCGACGGCGCGCGTTGTTGCGGTCGCCGCCGTGCACTTTTTTCCTTGGTTTCTGTTTGCTGTTTTCGTGGTTCGCCAACATCTGCGATGACGCTGTAACAGAATCAAGTGATTTACGTGATTGTGGGAGTTATGTGCGCCAATTATAGCATATGACATGTTTGATCTCGACGTAGACGGCGTCCGCGCGCGCTGCGTGTCGTTCGGGTGCTCGTACTCGAATGTGTTTGCTGAGTATTTAAAGATGGGTTACGTTTGTAAAACATGCGGTCAGTAACCGCTCACGGCGTGCCCCTGGCTGCCGGAGGATGTGCTTGGGTGTCGGAATACGCTGGCGCAAAGAAGTGCTTATTCTGAAACCAAATTTTGAAGCGATTTCTCAGAAAAGATTTGCTTTCATTCGTGCATAGCCAGTGCCGACGCGACGGCGACGTCTTCGACACGCTAGCCGATCAAAACGCGCTGCAAGAGTGACAACTGACTCTTGCAGAAAAGTTAAATATCATTTTCTTATTCTACCTTCCAAAGGGGGTCAAATGAATTACCGAAGAGAGTCGGTTGCCGTGACCCCCTTTTGACCCTTTTTTTTTCTTAAAGTGTAGCACTGTTTCGACTATTAATTTTCCTGAGACCGGTGACGTGTGCAACGCCACCACGAGCAACCTTTTTGCTAATACTAGAGAGATTAAGAGTCCGCCGCGGTGGTGTAGCGGACGGTGCTCGGCTGCTGACCCGAAGGTCGCGTGTACGACCCCGGCCGCGGCGGTCGCATTTCGATGGAGGCGTGGTGGTAGATGCCCGTGTACTGTGCGATGTCAGTGCACGTTAAACACCAGCTGGTCAAAATTTCCGGAGCCCTCCACTGCGGCACGCCTCATAATCATATCGTGGTTTTGGCGCGTTAAACCCAGATATTATTACCAGAGAAAATAAGTGAGCGCTCAGCAACAGTAAATGATTTCGCCAACTAACATAGTGGTGTTCCAGTTTCTACAGTCTACTAATTCTACTTGATCACTGGAGTTGGTAATACTGACGCGTTGTCGTTTCTTTATTATTTTTTTGTAGTTTTGGAGAATTCACTTAATGCTTGCCTTCATGATTTACCTTCAAATTGCTGTTTCGTAAATCAGTGTGGTTAAGGTATTGTTCATCATTCCACGTCCATATTTTCTTCTTGTTCTAAAGCATCGTGTGATTTGTCAGGAAAAATCCTAATTTTTTTTTGTCCTGACTATATCCATCTTGGCCTGTCTCTTACCGGTTTACTTGACTTTATTTCTCTTCAGATTGAGCGCAATTTTCGGCATCACTAATCACTACATTTTACTTTGGCTATAGGGAAAATATTTCACGTTGATACTCCGCAAAGTGCGAAAACTAAAAGGCGAAAATGACATCACAGGACAACCTGTATCTGTGCCAGTTCGTAGTCCGTAGAGGTCGAGCTAATCCGTAAGTTTACTTCTTTCATAATACTTTCTCACGCATCCCAGACTTCTCACATGTACTTAAAAGCGAAAATTGTAGAAAAAAAAGACGCGATCATTCCGTGCGTTACGGCATCTGTCTTGACGTCGTGACAATATGATAAAGAAGTTTTGGCTACCTAAGCACGATGGCTTTGAAGGAACCGAGGGATCGTGAATATCTTAGAAACCCGGAAAAAGATTCACAGTGCCCCTGATGCATTCTCCTAAGACGGCTTGAATACCAAAGCCATCGGGTGCGACTATTTTACATTGCAATTTATATCGCACAAGCGCCGCTTTGCTTTTTCTTTTTCACACGAAGGCCGCAAAGGCAAAGGTAGTGCACAGTTCCGCGCTTTAGCGGTCACTAGGTTTTTTGAGCCAGCCTTTCGTGCTTCGCGTGAGACATAAAAGGCTTCCTTCATAAATTATGAGTTTCTGATGACCTTTTGATCCTTGCGCATAATGAGGTAGGTAGGTAATGAACTTTAAAATATTTAGAGTCCAACGAGGAATCACTGACCCGGGCTAGGCCTCCAGGAGCCGTCGTCCGGGGAACATCGTGCGACGTCCTCGGCGATAGCCCTGGGTCGCTGGACAGCCCAGATTTGGTCCACTAGATGTGGGCTGAGAAGGGCGGCTCGCCACCGCTCAGCCAGTCGTCATGGGGTACACACTCCCTCGTCCGGGTAGTGGCGGCGAATACCGCACTCGCACTGCCAAAGTATGTGCGCCATGTCGGCTGTCTCGTGCCCGCACCACGGACAGCCTTGGGACGGGTGGAGCGACGGACACAGCCTGTTCAGATGCCGGGGATATTCGAATGTGTCAATTTGCAGACGTCTCAGGTCATGCGCCTGAGACCTCTCTAGCTGCTTGTGGGGTGGCGTTTTCCTGTAGTGGCTGAAGATCTCGTGGTACGTGACCATGATGTCTTTGCAGTCCTGTAAGGCTTCGGGGTCTGTTATCATCGTCGCAGAAGAATGTCCTCCAACCTTGGGTGCCTCGCCATCGACGATGTCTCGCACAGCGGTGGCCCTTTCGTCCGCGTCGCGGCGTGTTAGCGGTCTCGCGACGCGGTGGGCGCGCTTGTTGTGGTTCGACGGGAGGTCGGGTCTTTGTTCGTTGCCAAGCTCTCCCACATGCGTGGGGAACCACTTGAGAGATTTGGTGGTGATAGCGCAGGACTTATAGCGCAAAGTCCACGACTCTGGCGTTCAGCATGTGCGCCGCCTCGACGGAGACCCATCCCTTGGTAAAGTTTCGCACCACCGTCTTGGCGTCACTCACGACAAGTGTGTCCTCGTTGCCACTATGGAGTATTGCTAGGGCTATGGCCATTTCTTCTGCCGCCTCGGACGATGGCAGCCTCGCCGGTCCCGTGGCGGTGGTCGACAGGAGCGCATAATGAGATGATGTATTTCCCGTGATCTCGCGTGTGTGTGTGTGTGTGTGTGTGTGTGTGTGTGTGTGTGTGTGTGTGTGTGTGTGTGTGTGTGTGTTTAATGATAGGGCTTGTACATGGACGAAGGAAAAGGACTAGGAGGGAGCGTCACATGGCATTACAGGTCACTTTTCCCGCTTGATGAGGCATATAAGACTTTCGCCTTAATACGAATAACTTTATATGAAGTACACCGATTCAATGTACTAGATACACATTTTTATGGCGTAATGCAGACGTCCATACTGCGTCGTCAACTCGCCATGTCTCAAAAGCGGCGTAATCCAAGGATTAACGCGGCCGCTGGTGTGGCGCACAGAAATCACAATGTGGGACAAGGCCGATCAGCGCTGTGGTTGTGTGCTTCTTCCTCGACGTCGTGATTGTGCGCTGGATTTTCGCTGTGTTCGCCGACAAAAAAAACCTAAGCATTCAATGCTATATTGGTCGAGCAGCGTGCAAGCACAATGCACTTCAGGGGCGAGAAGGGGGGGGGGGGGGAGAAAATTGTCCCTGACATAGCGGCGGAGCATGCTTATGCATGGCTTGACATTTTGTACAAGCTATTCCTACCCGCCCCCCGCTCTTACCTTCGTCATTGTGTCCTGGCCCTTGCGGGAATAAATTTTCGTGGCTGCGGCTCGTTAGCTGACGTGAGTTTTAAACCCCTAGCATAAGTAGTGAAAGTGGAGTAAGCAAATAAGCGCCCCTTACATTTGCTGTTTGGTCAGTCGACGAAAATGAAAAGTTATACGCTAAAAGGTCGTTATTCACTGTTCGTTAATTCGGAAAATCAGATAATTCGGACGTGTTCGCTGGTCGCCGCAAGCTTATGCATTGTTTAATGGTATGAAACTCTTGTTAATTCGGTCATATTTGCCCGCAACCCGGTTATTTCGGACGATCCTCGGTGCGCACCAAGCAATCCGAGGTTCGACTCGGAGTTCGACTCACAGGAGGAAAAACGGCATTCGCGAACAACTCAAACGGCTGCGGTCCTTCATAAAGGCGTGGTCGCCGTCCACGATCTAGCCATAATCACGTTGTTGGCGACAAAGACTTCGACGGCTGCGGCCCACTTGCTTTGTCTTCGATTTTGCTCGACGCACTCGAACTGCGTGGGTGATATATCTATGATCGTGTCCATAGCGCCAGCGGCGACTGCGGGTCAAAACTGCGACAAGCAGTAGTTTCGTTTTCGCCGCGTCGCTTCAGAACTGTGTAGTAGCCATTCATTATTGTGCATTAGCGAGCCAGGTTTATTCAGCAGCGGATGCTCTGCCGAGCAGTTTCGTTTCGACTGTGGGCGCAGACCTCGCACGCGCCTTCGGAATGCGTGGTCGCTATGATCGTGTCTTAATTTAGCAACCGCACTTTCGTTCACAGCGGATGCGGCACTCAGTAGCCTCGTTTTGACTTCGGGCAATGCACGCGCAATGTCACGCAACTCGAACATAGTGGAAGCTGTTGAAGGTGAAGAGATTCAGCCGCAGTGCGCATGCTGGTATAAAATAAGGTTGCGACATTACGATGAACGAACGATAATTTGTCGATCATTTCTCCGGCGCAGAAGTTATCTTCACGTGCGCGTGGTGGCGGTGACGGTACGTAATAAGGGAGGGGGGCAGATCACGTTTAGCGTTAAGACACGGCTGTCTTGAGCCGCGGTCACATTGTGAACGGAGTTGCGAATGAATAAATTTGCGGCATTTGCATTGCTTTTATGCCAGATATGTACCATGAATTTAAGTGGTCATCAAGAAAATGCGAATGCATTGATGTAATAGACACTTGTTTATTGTTTCCTTGATACTTTCGATAATTGGGCATTTGGTTAATTCGAACAAATTTTCCGCGGTCCCGACATCCCATATGACATCCCCTGAGCAATGTATGGGTAGAGGGGCCTTCGTCAGGGAGTTGCATCTGCTTTTAGCCCCTTCATCCCAGACAATGTCTGTCTGAATAAAGTTCAAATAAAAAAAGCAATGAATGCGATAGCAATAAATTGGAATGTAACGCGAAGAACGGAAAGCAGCTCCAAATTGCCAGCGCGTCGCTCGAGCCAAAAGGACGCACGAAAAGAACGCACACAGTACGAGCGCGAACTATCATACGTCACAGCTCGACACTGGAAGCGCACTGCTCAAACATAAAGCAGGACGCACGAAACGAACGAACAGGTACACACAGGCCGAGCGCGAACTTACTGTCCTAGTCGTTACTCATTTCAGTTTGAACAGCGCGCCCCTTTCGCAAACGCGGCCGCTGCAGCGTCGAAGCGACCTTCGTACGCTCTGTCACTTCAGCGACAGAGCTTCCGAGGCAGCGCTGCCATCTGCGTCACCGAAACTGAAACTAGGTTGCACTTGAGTGAGCACACTCTGGAATATTGTCTTGAGTATGAGTTACGCACAAAAGCAACATTTAAACTTAAAACAACCTTTAGAATTTGAGCTATTTAAGATTTTGCTAAAGCAGGTTATAGTCACCACAGAGTTTATGATAGTTACAGCGCGATCTCAACGTTAACAAATGCCGTTCTCGAACGCTATGCACTTTGCGACCAAAACGCATAAAATTAGTTTTGTGATTATACGATAGGTGGCGGCACCATACTACGCACCTGCAAAATTAAGAAGCAGACGACGCAACAGTACTATTTCGGCCGTAAATCTGTGCGTGCAGTTTGGACAGTTGCGCGGGTGATGTTGTTTTGGTATTATACAAATGCAAGAGAACCTAACTTTACTTCAGTCACACCGTTAACAAACAACGTGCGTGCGATGTTTGGAGGGCCGCTCCATTCTCAATTCGCCACGGAGCGAGAACACGTGCACACGAAACAAAGGCCGAGCTTTCAATGTCGTAACAACGCATTTCGTTCGTGAAGCTCTCGTGTCGCAGGATGATGTTAACAGCAGC